>NC_079194.1:63851084-64011184 GCF_029499605.1 Hyla sarda | reverse complement strand
TATGGGGGACATGATGAGACAGGGTGGGTGATGATGAGACAGGGGGAAATGATAGTGGGGGGAGGCACTAAATGCTTAATGTCTGTATGGCTAATGGTGGTGTATGACAGGGGGAAATGATGAGACATGGGGGGATGATGAGACATGGGGGGGTGGCGATGAGAGGGGTAAATGTGGCACAGGGACTGATAAAAGGGAAGGAATGATGTGGCACTGGAGGGGACGGGACCAAACTGATGTGTGGAAGAAAATGAAGTTTGGGTGGATGATGTGGCATTTAGTCCAGGTCATTTATTTTACATTTTATTTTTTTACTTAAATTTCTGTGTTAAAATGGGGGTGCGTGTTGTACGCCAGTGCATGTTATACGCCGATTAATATGGTATTTATATATATATATATATATATATATATATATATAGAAACAGACCTCAAGGTATAGAATTGATTGAAGACTAGAGATATCATTGGTTGTACATAAAATAAATAATTTTATTGTATGCTAATTATTAAAAAGATATATTACACTAAAGTCTGAACAGGGCCCTTGTCGCAGACTTATAACATACAGGGAGTGAACTATAAAAATAAGTATGATATATAAAAATATAAAATAAAAATAAAAAATGGATATATAATCACCAAATGAATTGGTATCCTGACACCAAAGTCCGTCTGTGTCCTTATGGTAAAAACCCGTCTGCGTGAATGTCAGACAATGCTTCTGTGTAGGTTGGCACGGGATGTACCCGGCCACAATGATGAATATTACCTGCAGTCACAAGTCCTCTGGATGGGCCCTCAGGACGGTAAGGGACATTTCTCCGCTCGTGGCTTAGTTGCACTGAGATGCCGGCTGACTGGCACGGATCTGCGTCCGGCCCAATATTGGGAGCTGAGATCAGGCGGCAGAGAGGGTGTAAGTGCTTGCGGAGAGCCAATGCGATACTTTGTATCAGGGTCCTCGTGCTGGAGATAGTATTATAAGCTCGCTCTTCCTCACACAGTGGTACCCAAATATGGGGGTTCCAGCGCAAAAATACTCTATGATTACTGTATTGACATATATTGACTAATTTATGGTGTCAGGATACCATTTTCTATGGTGATTATATATTCATTTTTTCATTTTACATTTGTATATTTTATATTATTTATTTTATGTTCAACCAACAGGGGTGTTGCTGGGGGGGGGGGATAGGGGGGGGATAGGGGGGGGGGTAGCAGGCTATAGCCCCAGGTCTCAGGTCGGAGTTTTTCTTTTTTTTTCTTAAATTTTTTTAAAAAATATTAACGCCGCTGCTTTAAGACAGCAGTGGCCTACACCAGACCCAAAGTCCCACGAGATCGGGCAGCTGCCGAGGCTGTTGGGAGCAGAAGTTCCCTGAGCAGGCACGCATGCCTGCTCCTAGCCTGCAACTGTCGGTGTAATAAATTTATTGCGTCCTGGACAAATCACACCAGCGCCAAGTGAGGGCAAGGAGTGATGGCCAGCGTATTCAGCGCTCTCTCCGACCTGATCCCCAGACCCTGATGAGTGGTGGTGATCTCCAGGTGATGGCATGATAGAGGTGTCATGTGGGTATGTATTATAGATGTATGCATGACAGATGTATGTATGCATGTATGATAGATGTGTGTGTATGTATAATAGATGTATGCATGCATGTATATATGTATGATAGATGTTTGTATGATATATGTTTGTATGTATAATAGATGCATGTAAGTATGTATGATAGATGTGTATATGCATGATAGATGTATTCATGCATGTATGGTAGATGTGTGCATGCATGATAGATGTATGTGTGCATGTAAGATGTATGCAAGTTTGTATGATAGATGTATGCAAGTATGAATGTAGGATAGATGTATGTATGATGTGTGTACGCAATGATATATGTATGTATGATAGGTGTGCGTATGTATTTGTGTATGACTGTCTGTCATACATACACCAGCCATAAACACATCTATCATGCATCATCTGGAGGAGGAGGACAGAGGAATCTGGAGGAGGAAAGAGGAGCCGGGGGAAAGACTAAGGGGTTTGGATGAAGCAGACAGAGGAGTCTGGAGGTGGCGGACAGAGGGGTCCGGAGGAGGTGGGGGCAGAGGAATCTGCAGGAGGAGAACAAAGAGGTCTGGAGGAGGAGAACAGAGGGGTCTAGAGGAGGAGGCAGACAAAGGGGTCTGGGCAAGGGGGGCAGGGACAGAATGGTCTGGAGATGTAGGACAGTGCAGGGGTGGGATTCAACCGAAATAAATAAAAAAACAGTGTGTGGCAGTATTATTATTATTATTATGGGTACAGTGTGTGGCAGAGGGCACAGTTTCTGGCAGCGTTATATTCAGGAGTAAAGAGTATGGCATGGTTAAAGGGGTAGTCCAGTGGTGAAAAACGTATCCCTTATCCTAAGGATAGGGGATAAGTTTAAGATCGCGGGGGTCTGACTGCTGGGGGCCCCCCGCGATCTCTTTGTATGGGTGCCAGGCTCGCTTGCCAGATAGTGGGTGTCGACCACCGCACGAAGCGGCGGCCGACAAGCCCCCTCAATACATCACTATGGCAGAGTCGGAGATTGCCGAAGGCAGAGCTCGGGCTCTGCCATAGAGTTGTATTGAGGGAGCGTGTCAGCCACCACGTTGTGCGGTGGTCAACACGCCCCCTTCCTGCGGGCTGTCGGTGCCCCGTACAAGAGATCGTGGGGGGTCCGACCGCTGGAAGCCCCCCCGCAATCTCCTGTACGGGACCCTGACAGCCCGCAGGAAGGGGGCGTGTTGACCACGGCACAAAGTGGTGGCCGACACGCCCCCTCAATACATCGCTATGAAAGAGCCGGAGATTGCAGAAGGCAGAGCTCCGGCTCTGCCATAGAGTTGTATTGAGGGAGTGTGTCAGCCGCCACTTTGTGCGGTGGTCAACATATAAACATATATATTTTTGTAGGGCTCGGGTTGGGGTTATTTTATAAATTGTTTATTTTTAACTTTCTTTAGACAGGATCCGTGCAGAATACATTGCCATCTATGAGGACGGCAATATACCCGTAGAACCTCCTGCAGTATATATTCCGGCTGGATATTCCTCAGTGTGAACCTAGCCTTTTATTTTCTATAAAAAAGATTTTTAACAGTGATGTTCAGATCGCTCTTATAATACACTGCACTGCTATTAAAGTGCAGTGTATTACGCCCTAAAGTAAACTTGTAAACTCTTCGGTCTGTCGATTCTATTCTATTAAATATTGGAAAAGGGGATTCCTACAAATGAAAAACAGAGTTTGGGGATCATAAATGATCCTAATCTCTGTACCTGAGATATGGTTGTGTTATAAAAGAAGCTGTCTATAGACGATATACTTATAAACAACACATATATCTTCATGTATAAGGTAGAGACTATCACATCTCTGCAGGTCTAGATGTTACATCTAGCCTGATTGTTATCAGTAATTAATATAAATATTAATTACCTGTCTCGTGGTTCCTTTCTTGCAGCTGACGGGGGTATGTGTCACGTTCAACCACTCACCGGGCATCAGTCACCTATAAAAAGACACAGGTATGATAACATGTTCCTGATACATGCTACAGACGCTTATATATATATAACACTCTAGGGACAGAACTACTTATCTCAGGAATTATGAAACTGCATCCGAAAAGGAACAAAACATTTCAATAATTTTTTTAAATGTTTTATGCCTCTAAACATTATACTGAAGGTGTTTAATATCTTTTGGTTTTGTTTTCTATAAATATATATATTTTGCGGGTGTAGGGGTTGATGGTTTTATAAATTGTTCGTTTTTTATTTTTAACTTTGTTTAGATGTAATCTGTGCAGAATACATTGCCATCTATGAGGATGGCAATGATCCAGTGGAATTTTCATCCATAATTATTCTGGATTAATATTCCTGAGTGTGAACATAGCCCTTAAATTTTTTTAAAGAGAACAATTAAGAGTGATCTTCTGATCGCTCATATATTACACTGCACTGGAATTAAAGTGCAGTGTATTATGCTTTTCAGCATTATGTTTACAGGCTATGAATTGTCATGGCTTTAGTCAGTTTTTATTTTTTTGTTTTGATGAGACAGGATGGGGACATGATGAGACAGGGGGAAATGATAGTGGGGGGAGGAACTAAATGCTTAATGAGACAGGGGTAAATGATGAGGGAGGGGGAAATGATGGGGGGATGATGAGACAGGTTGGGGGGAGGATGAGACAGGGGGAAATGATGGGGGATGATGAGACAGGTTGGGGGGATGATGAGACAGGGGGAAATGATGAGGGGGGGATGATGGGGGACATGATGAAACAGGGTGGGGGATGATGAGACAGGGGAAAATGATAGTGCGGGGAGGAACTAAATGCTTAATGAGACAGGGAGAAATGATGAGGGAGGGGGAAATGATGGGGGATGATGAGACAGGTTGGGGGGATGATGAGACAGGGGGAAATGATGAGAGGGGGAATGATGGGGGGCATGATCAGACAGGGTGGGGGGATGATGACAGGGGAATGATGGGGGGACATGATGAGACAGGGTGGGGGCATGATGAGACAGGGGGAAATGATGAGGGGGGGGGGAATGATGGGGGACATGATGAGACAGGGTGGGTGATGATGAGACAGGGGGAAATGATAGTGGGGGGAGGCACTAAATGCTTAATGTCTGTATGGTTAATGGTGGTCTATGACAGGAGGAAATGATGAGACATGGGGGGGATGATGAGACATGGGGGGTGGCGATGAGAGGGGTAAATGTGGCACAGGGACTGATAAAAGGGAAGGAATGATGTGGCACTGGAGGGGACGGGACCAAACTGATGTGTGGAAGAAAACGAAGTTTGGGTGGATGATGTGGCATTTAGTCCAGGTCATTTATTTTACATTTTATTTTTTTACTTAAATTTCTGTGTTAAAATGGGGGTGCGTGTTGTACGCCAGTGCATGTTATACGCCGATTAATATGGTATTTATATATATATATATATATATATATATATATATATAGAAACAGACCTCAAGGTATAGAATTGATTGAAGACTAGAGATATCATTGGTTGTACATAAAATAAATAATTTTATTGTATGCTAATTATTAAAAAGATGTATTACACTAAAGTCTGAACAGGGCCCTTGTCGCAGACTTATAACATACAGGGAGTGAACTATAAAAATAAGTATGATATATAAAAATATAAAATAAAAATAAAAAATGGATATATAATCACCAAATGAATTGGTATCCTGACACCAAAGTCCGTCTGTGTCCTTATGGTAAAAACCCGTCTGCGTAAATGTCAGACAATGCTTCTGTGTAGGTTGGCACGGGATGTACCCGGCCACAATGATGAATATTACCTGCAGTCACAAGTCCTCTGGATGGGCCCTCAGGACGGTAAGGGACATTTCTCCGCTCGTGGCTTAGTTGCACTGAGATGCCGGCTGACTGGCACTCCCAATATTGGGAGCTGAGATCAGGCGGCAGAGAGGGTGTAAGTGCTTGCGGAGAGCCAATGCGATACTTTGTATCAGGGTCCTCGTGCTGGAGATAGTATTATAAGCTCGCTCTTCCTCACACAGTGGTACCCAAATATGGGGGTTCCAGCGCAAAAATACTCTATGATTACTGTATGGACATATATTGACTAATTTATGGTGTCAGGATACCATTTTCTATGGTGATTATATATTCATTTTTTCATTTTACATTTGTATATTTTATATTATTTATTTTATGTTCAACCAACAGGGGTGTTGCTGGGGGGGGGGGTTAACAGGCTATAGCCCCAGGTCTCAGGTCGGAGTTTTTCTTTTTTTTTCTTAAATTTTTTTAAAAAATATTAACGCCGCTGCTTTAAGACAGCAGTGGCTTACACCAGACCCAAAGTCCCACGAGATCGGGCAGCTGCCGAGGCTGTTGGGAGCAGAAGTTCCCTGAGCAGGCACGCATGCCTGCTCCTAGCCTGCAACTGTCGGTGTAATAAAATTTATTGCGTCCTGGACAAATCACACCAGCGCCAAGTGAGGGCAAGGAGTGATGGCCAGCGTATTCAGCGCTCTCTCCGACCTGATCCCCAGACCCTGATGAGTGGTGGTGATCTCCAGGTGATGGCATGATAGAGGTGTCATGTGGGTATGTATTATAGATGTATGCATGACAGATGTATGTATGCATGTATGATAGATGTGTGTGTATGTATAATAGATGTATGCATGCATGTATATATGTATGATAGATGTTTGTATGATATATGTTTGTATGTATAATAGATGCATGTAAGTATGTATGATAGATGTGTATATGCATGATAGATGTATTCATGCATGTATGGTAGATGTGTGCATGCATGATAGATGTATGTATGCATGTAAGATGTATGCAAGTTTGTATGATAGATGTATGCAAGTATGAATGTAGGATAGATGTATTTATGATGTGTGTACGCAATGATATATGTATGTATGATAGGTGTGCGTATGTATTTGTGTATGACTGTCTGTCATACATACACCAGCCATAAACACATCTATCATGCATCATCTGGAGGAGGAGGACAGAGGAATCTGGAGGAGGAAAGAGGAGCCGGGGGAAAGACTAAGGGGTTTGGATGAAGCAGACAGAGGAGTCTGGAGGTGGCGGACAGAGGGGTCCGGAGGAGGTGGGGGCAGAGGAATCTGCAGGAGGAGAACAAAGAGGTCTGGAGGAGGAGAACAGAGGGGTCTAGAGGAGGAGGCAGACAAAGGGGTCTGGGCAAGGGGGGCAGGGACAGAATGGTCTGGAGATGTAGGACAGTGCAGGGGTGGGATTCAACCGAAATAAATAAAAAAACAGTGTGTGGCAGTATTATTATTATTATTATGGGTACAGTGTGTGGCAGAGGGCACAGTTTCTGGCAGGGTTATATTCAGGAGTAAAGAGTATGGCATGGTTAAAGGGGTAGTCCAGTGGTGAAAAACGTATCCCTTATCCTAAGGATAGGGGATAAGTTTAAGATCGCGGGGGTCTGACTGCTGGGGGCCCCCCGCGATCTCTTTGTATGGGTGCCAGGCTCGCTTGCCAGATAGTGGGTGTCGACCACCGCACGAAGCGGCGGCCGACAAGCCCCCTCAATACATCACTATGGCAGAGTCGGAGATTGCCGAAGGCAGAGCTCGGGCTCTGCCATAGAGTTGTATTGAGGGAGCGTGTCAGCCACCACGTTGTGCGGTGGTCAACACGCCCCCTTCCTGCGGGCTGTCGGTGCCCCGTACAAGAGATCGTGGGGGGTCCGACCGCTGGAAGCCCCCCCGCAATCTCCTGTACGGGACCCTGACAGCCCGCAGGAAGGGGGCGTGTTGACCACGGCACGAAGTGGTGGCCGACACGCCCCCCTCAATACATCGCTATGGCAGAGCCTGAGATTGCCGAAGGCAGAGCTCCGGCTCTGCCATAGAGTTGTATTGAGGGAGTGTGTCAGCCGCCACTTTGTGCGGTGGTCAACATATAAACATATATATTTTTGTAGGGCTCGGGTTGGGGTTATTTTATAAATTGTTTATTTTTAACTTTCTTTAGACAGGATCCGTGCAGAATACATTGCCATCTATGAGGACGGCAATATACCCGTACAACCTCCTGCAGTATATATTCCGGCTGGATATTCCTCAGTGTGAACCTAGCCTTTTATTTTCTATAAAAAAGATTTTTAACAGTGATGTTCAGATCGCTCTTATAATACACTGCACTGCTATTAAAGTACAGTGTATTACGCCCTAAAGTAAACTTGTAAACTCTTCGGTCTGTCGATTCTATTCTATTAAATATTGGAAAAGGGGATTCCTACAAATGAAAAACAGAGTTTGGGGATCATAAATGATCCTAATCTCTGTACCTGAGATATGGTTGTGTTATAAAAGAAGCTGTCTATAGACGATATACTTATAAACAACACATATATCTTCATGTATAAGGTAGAGACTATCACATCTCTGCAGGTCTAGATGTTACATCTAGCCTGATTGTTATCAGTAATTAATATAAATATTAATTACCTGTCTCGTGGTTCCTTTCTTGCAGCTGACGGGGGTATGTGTCACGTTCAACCTCTCACCGGGCATCAGTCACCTATAAAAAGACACAGGTATGATAACATGTTCCTGATACATGCTACAGACGCTTATATATATAACACTCTAGGGACAGAACTACTTATCTCAGGAATTATGAAACTGCATCCGAAAAGGAACAAAACATTTCAATAATTTTTGTAAATGTTTTATGCCTCTAAACATTATACTGAAGGTGTTTAATATCTTTTGGTTTTGTTTTCTATAAATATATATATTTTGCGGGTGTAGGGGTTGATGGTTTTATAAATTGTTCGTTTTTTATTTTTAACTTTGTTTAGATGTAATCTGTGCAGAATACATTGCCATCTATGAGGATGGCAATGATCCAGTGGAATTTTCATCCATAATTATTCTGGATTAATATTCCTGAGTGTGAACATAGCCCTTAAATTTTTTTAAAGAGAACAATTAAGAGTGATCTTCTGATCGCTCATATATTACACTGCACTGGAATTAAAGTGCAGTGTATTATGCTTTTCAGCATTATGTTTACAGGCTATGAATTGTCATGGCTTTAGTCAGTTTTTATTTTTTTGTTTTGATGAGACAGGATGGGGACATGATGAGACAGGGGGAAATGATAGTGGGGGGAGGAACTAAATGCTTAATGAGACAGGGGGAAATGATGAGGGAGGGGGAAATGATGGGGGGATGATGAGACAGGTTGGGGGGAGGATGAGACAGGGGGAAACGATGGGGGATGATGAGACAGGTTGGGGGGATGATGAGACAGGGGGAAATGATGAGGGGGGGAATGATGGGGGACATGATGAAACAGGGTGGGGGATGATGAGACAGGGGAAAATGATAGTGCGGGGAGGAACTAAATGCTTAATGAGACAGGGAGAAATGATGAGGGAGGGGGAAATGATGGGGGATGATGAGACAGGTTGGGGGGATGATGAGACAGGGGGAAATGATGAGAGGGGGAATGATGGGGGGCATGATCAGACAGGGTGGGGGGATGATGACAGGGGAATGATGGGGGGACATGATGAGACAGGGTGGGGGCATGATGAGACAGGGGGAAATGATGAGGGGGGGGAATGATGGGGGACATGATGAGACAGGGTGGGTGATGATGAGACAGGGGGAAATGATAGTGGGGGGAGGCACTAAATGCTTAATGTCTGTATGGTTAATGGTGGTCTATGACAGGGGGAAATGATGAGACATGGGGGGTGGCGATGAGAGGGGTAAATGTGGCACAGGGACTGATAAAAGGGAAGGAATGATGTGGCACTGGAGGGGACGGGACCAAACTGATGTGTGGAAGAAAATGAAGTTTGGGTGGATGATGTGGCATTTAGTCCAGGTCATTTATTTTACATTTTATTTTTTTACTTAAATTTCTGTGTTAAAATGGGGGTGCGTGTTGTACGCCAGTGCATGTTATACGCCGATTAATATGGTATTTATATATATATATATATATATATATAGAAACAGACCTCAAGGTATAGAATTGATTGAAGACTAGAGATATCATTGGTTGTACATAAAATAAATAATTTTATTGTATGCTAATTATTAAAAAGATATATTACACTAAAGTCTGAACAGGGCCCTTGTCGCAGACTTATAACATACAGGGAGTGAACTATAAAAATAAGTATGATATATAAAAATATAAAATAAAAATAAAAAATGGATATATAATCACCAAATGAATTGGTATCCTGACACCAAAGTCCGTCTGTGTCCTTATGGTAAAAACCCGTCTGCGTGAATGTCAGACAATGCTTCTGTGTAGGTTGGCACGGGATGTACCCGGCCACAATGATGAATATTACCTGCAGTCACAAGTCCTCTGGATGGGCCCTCAGGACGGTAAGGGACATTTCTCCGCTCGTGGCTTAGTTGCACTGAGATGCCGGCTGACTGGCACGGATCTGCGTCCGGCCCAATATTGGGAGCAGAGATCAGGCGGCAGAGAGGGTGTAAGTGCTTGCGGAGAGCCAATGCGATACTTTGTATCAGGGTCCTCGTGCTGGAGATAGTATTATAAGCTCGCTCTTCCTCACACAGTGGTACCCAAATATGGGGGTTCCAGCGCAAAAATACTCTATGATTACTGTATGGACATATATTGACTAATTTATGGTGTCAGGATACCATTTTCTATGGTGATTATATATTCATTTTTTCATTTTACATTTGTATATTTTATATTATTTATTTTATGTTCAACCAACAGGGGTGTTGCTGGGGGGGGGGGGGGGGTTAACAGGCTATAGCCCCAGGTCTCAGGTCGGAGTTTTTCTTTTTTTTTCTTAATTTTTTTCTAAAAATATTAACGCCGCTGCTTTAAGACAGCAGTGGCTTACACCAGACCCAAAGTCCCACGAGATCGGGCAGCTGCCGAGGCTGTTGGGAGCAGAAGTTCCCTGAGCAGGCACGCATGCCTGCTCCTAGCCTGCAACTGTCGGTGTAATAAAATTTATTGCGTCCTGGACAAATCACACCAGCGCCAAGTGAGGGCAAGGAGTGATGGCCAGCGTATTCAGCGATCTCTCCGACCTGATCCCCAGACCCTGATGAGTGGTGGTGATCTCCAGGTGATGGCATGATAGAGGTGTCATGTGGGTATGTATTATAGATGTATGCATGACAGATGTATGTATGCATGTATGATAGATGTGTGTGTATGTATAATAGATGTATGCATGCATGTATATATGTATCATAGATGTTTGTATGATATGTTTGTATGTATAATAGATGCATGTAAGTATGTATGATAGATGTGTATATGCATGATAGATGTATTCATGCATGTATGGTAGATGTGTGCATGCATGATAGATGTATGTATGCATGTAAGATGTATGCAAGTTTGTATGATAGATGTATGCAAGTATGAATGTAGGATAGATGTATGTATGATGTGTGTACGCAATGATATATGTATGTATGATAGGTGTGCGTATGTATTTGTGTATGACTGTCTGTCATACATACACCAGCCATAAACACATCTATCATGCATCATCTGGAGGAGGAGGACAGAGGAATCTGGAGGAGGAAAGAGGAGCCGGGGGAAAGACTAAGGGGTTTGGATGAAGCAGACAGAGGAGTCTGGAGGTGGCGGACAGAGGGGTCCGGAGGAGGTGGGGGCAGAGGAATCTGCAGGAGGAGAACAAAGAGGTCTGGAGGAGGAGAACAGAGGGGTCTAGAGGAGGAGGCAGACAAAGGGGTCTGGGCAAGGGGGGCAGGGACAGAATGGTCTGGAGATGTAGGACAGTGCAGGGGTGGGATTCAACCGAAATAAATAAAAAAACAGTGTGTGGCAGTATTATTATTATTATTATGGGTACAGTGTGTGGCAGAGGGCACAGTTTCTGGCAGGGTTATATTCAGGAGTAAAGAGTATGGCATGGTTAAAGGGGTAGTCCAGTGGTGAAAAACGTATCCCTTATCCTAAGGATAGGGGATAAGTTTAAGATCGTGGGGGTCTAACTGCTGGGGGCCCCCCGCGATCTCTTTGTATGGGTGCCAGGCTCGCTTGCCAGATAGTGGGTGTCGACCACCGCACGAAGCGGCGGCCGACAAGCTCCCTCAATACATCACTATGGCAGAGTCGGAGATTGCCGAAGGCAGAGCTCGGGCTCTGCCATAGAGTTGTATTGAGGGAGCGTGTCAGCCACCACGTTGTGCGGTGGTCAACAAGCCCCCTTCCTGCGGGCTGTCGGTGCCCCGTACAAGAGATCGTGGGGGGTCCGACCGCTGGAAGCCCCCCCGCAATCTCCTGTACGGGACCCTGACAGCCCGCAGGAAGGGGGCGTGTTGACCACGGCACGAAGTGGTGGCCGACACGCCCCCTCAATACATCGCTATGGCAGAGCCAGAGATTGCAGAAGGCAGAGCTCCGGCTCTGCCATAGAGTTGTATTGAGGGAGTGTGTCAGCCGCCACTTTGTGCGGTGGTCAACATATAAACATATATATTTTTGTAGGGCTCGGGTTGGGGTTATTTTATAAATTGTTTATTTTTAACTTTCTTTAGACAGGATCCGTGCAGAATACATTGCCATCTATGAGGACGGCAATATACCCGTACAACCTCCTGCAGTATATATTCCGGCTGGATATTCCTCAGTGTGAACCTAGCCTTTTATTTTCTATAAAAAAGATTTTTAACAGTGATGTTCAGATCGCTCTTATAATACACTGCACTGCTATTAAAGTGCAGTGTATTACGCCCTAAAGTAAACTTGTAAACTCTTTGGTCTGTCGATTCTATTCTATTAAATATTGGAAAAGGGGATTCCTACAAATGAAAAACAGAGTTTGGGGATCATAAATGATCCTAATCTCTGTACCTGAGATATGGTTGTGTTATAAAAGAAGCTGTCTATAGACGATATACTTATAAACAACACATATATCTTCATGTATAAGGTAGAGGCTATCACATCTCTGCAGGTCTAGATGTTACATCTAGCCTGATTGTTATCAGTAATTAATATAAATATTAATTACCTGTCTCGTGGTTCCTTTCTTGCAGCTGACGGGGGTATGTGTCACGTTCAACCTCTCACCGGGCATCAGTCACCTATAAAAAGACACAGGTATGATAACATGTTCCTGATACATCCTACAGACGCTTATATATATAACACTCTAGGGACAGAACTACTTATCTCAGGAATTATGAAACTGCATCCGAAAAGGAACAAAACATTTCAATAATTTTTGTAAATGTTTTATGCCTCTAAACATTATACTGAAGGTGTTTAATATCTTTTGGTTTTGTTTTCTATAAATATATATATATTTTGCGGGTGTAGGGGTTGATGGTTTTATAAATTGTTCGTTTTTTATTTTTAACTTTGTTTAGATGTAATCTGTGCAGAATACATTGTCATCTATGAGGATGGCAATGATCCAGTGGAATTTTCATCCATAATTATTCTGGATTAATATTCCTGAGTGTGAACATAGCCCTTAATTTTTTTTAAAGAGAACAATTAAGAGTGATCTTCTGATCGCTCATATATTACACTGCACTGGAATTAAAGTGCAGTGTATTATGCTTTTCAGCATTATGTTTACAGGCTATGAATTGTCATGGCTTTAGTCAGTTTTTATTTTTTTGTTTTGATGAGACAGGATGGGGACATGATGAGACAGGGGGAAATGATAGTGGGGGGAGGAACTAAATGCTTAATGAGACAGGGGGAAATGATGAGGGAGGGGGAAATGATGGGGGGATGATGAGACAGGTTGGGGGGAGGATGAGACAGGGGGAAATGATGGGGGATGATGAGACAGGTTGGGGGGGATGATGAGACAGAGGGAAATGATGAGGGGGGGAATGATGGGGGACATGATGAAACAGGGTGGGGGATGATGAGACAGGGGAAAATGATAGTGCGGGGAGGAACTAAATGCTTAATGAGACAGGGAGAAATGATGAGGGAGGGGGAAATGATGGGGGATGATGAGACAGGTTGGGGGGATAATGAGACAGGGGGAAATGATGAGAGGGGGAATGATGGGGGGCATGATCAGACAGGGTGGGGGGATGATGACAGGGGAATGATGGGGGGACATGATGAGACAGGGTGGGGGCATGATGAGACAGGGGGAAATGATGAGGGGGGGGAATGATGGGGGACATGATGAGACAGGGTGGGTGATGATGAGACAGGGGGAAATGATAGTGGGGGGAGGCACTAAATGCTTAATGTCTGTATGGCTAATGGTGGTGTATGACAGGGGGAAATGATGAGACATGGGGGGGATGATGAGACATGGGGGGTGGCGATGAGAGGGGTAAATGTGGCACAGGGACTGATAAAAGGGAAGGAATGATGTGGCACTGGAGGGGACGGGACCAAACTGATGTGTGGAAGAAAACGAAGTTTGGGTGGATGATGTGGCATTTAGTCCAGGTCATTTATTTTACATTTTATTTTTTTACTTAAATTTCTGTGTTAAAATGGGGGTGCGTGTTGTACGCCAGTGCATGTTAAACGCCGATTAATATGGTATTTATATATATATATATATATATATATATATAGAAACAGACCTCAAGGTATAGAATTGATTGAAGACTAGAGATATCATTGGTTGTACATAAAATAAATAATTTTATTGTATGCTAATTATTAAAAAGATATATTACACTAAAGTCTGAACAGGGCCCTTGTCGCAGACTTATAACATACAGGGAGTGAACTATAAAAATAAGTATGATATACCGTATATACTCGAGTATAAGCCGAGTTTTTCAGCACGATTTTTCGTGCTGAAAACACCCCCCTCGGCTTATACTCGAGTGAACTCCCCCACCCGCAGTGGTCTTCAACCTGCGGACTTCCAGAGGTTTCAAAACTACAACTCCCAGCAAGCCAGGGCAGCCATCGGCTGTCCGGGCTTGCTGGGAGTTGTAGTTTTGAAACCTCCGGAGGTCCGCAGGTTGAAGACCACTGCGGCCTTCAACATCATCCAGCCCCCTCTCACCCCCTTTAGTTCTGAGTACTCACCTCCGCTCGGCGCTGGTCCGGTCCTGCAGGGCTGTCCGGTAAGGAGGTGGTCCGGTGAGGAGGTGGTCCGGGCTGCTATCTTCACCGGGGAGGCCTCTTCTAAACGCTTCGGGCCCGGCCTCAGAATAGTCACGTTGCCTTGACAACGACGCAGATGCGTCGTTGTCTAGGCAACGGCTCTATTCCGGGCCGGAAGCGCGGAGAAGAGGCGCCCCCGGTGAAGATAGCAGCCCGGACCACCTCCTCACCGGACCACCTCCTTACCGGACAGCCCTGCAGGACCGGACCAGCGCCGAGCGGAGGTGAGTACTCAGAACTAAAGGGGGTGAGAGGGGGCTGGATGATGTTGAAGGCCGCAGTGGTCTTCAACCTGCGGACCTCCGGAGGTTTCAAAACTACAACTCCCAGCAAGCCCGGACAGCCGATGGCTGCCCGGGCTTGCTGGGAGTCGTAGTTTTGAAACCTCTGGAGGTCCGCAGGTTGAAGACCACTGAGGGCGAATGATGAGAAGAGGATGATGAAGGGGGGGGTGTGGGGATGATGAAGGGGGGTGGGGATGATGAAGGGGGGTGGGGATGATGAAGGGGGGATGTGTGGGATAAGGGGATGTGTGGGATGATGACAAGGGGATGATGAAGGGGGGATGTGTGGGATGATGACAAGGGGATGATGAAGGGGGGATGTGTGGGATGATAAGGGGATGTGTGGGATGATGACAAGGGGATGATGAAGGGGGGATGTGTGGGATGATAAGGGGATGTGTGGGATGATGACAAGGGGATGATGAAGGGGGGATGTGTGGGATGATGACAAGGGGATGATGAGGATGTTAATGACGGGTCTGGATGATGACAGGGGGGGATGAGGTATTTCCCACCCTAGGCTTATACTCGAGTCAATAACTTTTCCTGGGATTTTGGGTTGAAATTAGGGGTCTCGGCTTATACTCGGGTCGGCTTATACTCGAGTATATACGGTATAAAAATATAAAATAAAAATAAAAAATGGATATATAATCACCAAATGAATTGGTATCCTGACACCAAAGTCCGTCTGTGTCCTTATGGTAAAAACCCGTCTGCGTGAATGTCAGACAATGCTTCTGTGTAGGTTGGCACGGGATGTACCCGGCCACAATGATGAATATTACCTGCAGTCACAAGTCCTCTGGATGGGCCCTCAGGACGGTAAGGGACATTTCTCCGCTCGTGGCTTAGTTGCACTGAGATGCCGGCTGACTGGCACGGATCTGCGTCCGGCCCAATATTGGGAGCTGAGATCAGGCGGCAGAGAGGGTGTAAGTGCTTGCGGAGAGCCAATGCGATACTTTGTATCAGGGTCCTCGTGCTGGAGATAGTATTATAAGCTCGCTCTTCCTCACACAGTGGTACCCAAATATGGGGGTTCCAGCGCAAAAATACTCTATGATTACTGTATGGACATATATTGACTAATTTATGGTGTCAGGATACCATTTTCTATGGTGATTATATATTCATCTTTTCATTTAACATTTGTATATTTTATATTATTTATTTTATGTTCAACCAACAGGGGTGTTGCTGGGGGGGGGGGGTAGGGGGGGGGGTAACAGGCTATAGCCCCAGGTCTCAGGTCGGAGTTTTTCTTTTTTTTTCTTACATTTTTTCTAAAAATATTAACGCCGCTGCTTTAAGACAACAGTGGCTTACACCAGACCCAAAGTCCCACGAGATCGGGCAGCTGCCGAGGCTGTTGGGAGCAGAAGTTCCCTGAGCAGGCACGCATGCCTGCTCCTAGCCTGCAACTGTCGGTGTAATAAAATTTATTGCGTCCTGGACAAATCACACCAGCGCCAAGTGAGGGCAAGGAGTGATGGCCAGCGTATTCAGCGCTCTCTCCGACCTGATCCCCAGACCCTGATGAGTGGTGGTGATCTCCAGGTGATGGCATGATAGAGGTGTCATGTGGGTATGTATTATAGATGTATGCATGACAGATGTATGTATGCATGTATGATAGATGTGTGTGTGTATGTATAATAGATGTATGCATGCATGTATATATGTATGATAGATGTTTGTATGATATATGTTTGTATGTATAATAGATGCATGTAAGTATGTATGATAGATGTGTGTATGTATGATAGATGTATTCATGCATGTATGGTAGATGTGTGCATGCATGATAGATGTATGTATGCATGTAAGATGTATGCAAGTTTGTATGATAGATGTATGCAAGTATGAATGTAGGATAGATGTATGTATGATGTGTGTACGCAATGATATATTTATGTATGATAGGTGTGCGTATGTATTTGTGTATGACTGTCTGTCATACATACACCAGCCATAAACACATCTATCATGCATCATCTGGAGGAGGAGGACAGAGGAATCTGGAGGAGGAAAGAGGAGCCGGGGGAAAGACTAAGGGGTTTGGATGAAGCAGACAGAGGAGTCTGGAGGTGGCGGACAGAGGGGTCAGGAGGAGGTGGGGGCAGAGGAATCTGCAGGAGGAGAACAAAGAGGTCTGGAGGAGGAGAACAGAGGGGTCTAGAGGAGGAGGCAGACAAAGGGGTCTGGGAAAGGGGGGCAGGGACAGAACGGTCTGGAGATGTAGGACAGTGCAGGGGTGGGATTCAACCGAAATAAATAAAAAAACAGTGTGTGGCAGTATTATTATTATTATTATGGGTACAGTGTGTGGCAGAGGGCACAGTTTCTGGCAGGGTTATATTCAGGAGTAAAGAGTATGGCATGGTTAAAGGGGTAGTCCAGTGGTGAAAAACGTATCCCTTATCCTAAGGATAGGGGATAAGTTTAAGATCGCGGGGGTCTGACTGCTGGGGGCCCCCCGCGATCTCTTTGTATGGGTGCCAGGCTCGCTTGCCAGATAGTGGGTGTCGACCACCGCACGAAGCGGCGGCCGACACGCCCCCTCAATACATCACTATGGCAGAGTCGGAGATTGCCGAAGGCAGAGCTCGGGCTCTGCCATAGAGTTGTATTGAGGGAGCGTGTCAGCCGCCACGTTGTGCATTGGTCAACACGCCCCCTTCCTGCGGGCTGTCGGTGCCCCGTACAAGAGATCGTGGGGGGTCCGACCGCTGGAAGCCCCCCCGCAATCTCCTGTACGGGACCCTGACAGCCCACAGGAAGGGGGCGTGTTGACCACAACACGAAGTGGTGGCCGACACGCCCCCTCAATACATCGCTATGGCAGAGCCGGAGATTGCCGAAGGCAGAGCTCCGGCTCTGCCATAGAGTTGTATTGAGGGAGTGTGTCAGCCGCCACTTTGTGCGGTGGTCAACATATAAACATATATTTTTGTAGGGCTCGGGTTGGGGTTATTTTATAAATAGTTTATTTTTAACTTTCTTTAGACAGGATCCGTGCAGAATACATTGCCATCTATGAGGACGGCAATATACCCCTGGAACCTCCTGCAGTATATATTCCGGCTGGATATTCCTCAGTGTGAACCTAGCCTTTTATTTTCTATAAAGAAGATTTTTAACAGTGATGTTCAGATCGCTCTTATATTACACTGCACTGCTATTAAAGTGCAGTGTATTACGCCCTAAAGTAAACTTGTAAACTCTTCGGTCAGTCGATTCTATTCTATTAAATATTGGAAAAGGGGATTCCTACAAATGAAAAACAGAGTTTGGAGATCATAAATGATCCTAATCTCTGTACCTGAGATATGGTTGTGTTATAAAAGAAGCTGTCTATAGACGATATACTTATAAACAACACATATATCTTCATGTATAAGGTAGAGACTATCACATCTCTGCAGGTCTAGATGTTACATCTAGCCTGATTGTTATCAGTAATTAATATAAATATTAATTACCTGTCTCGTGGTTCCTTTCTTGCAGCTGACGGGGGTATGTGTCACGTTCAACCACTCACCGGGCATCAGTCACCTATAAAAAGACACAGGAATGATAACATGTTCCTGATACATGCTACAGACGCTTATATATATAACACTCTAGGGACAGAACTACTTATCTCAGGAATTATGAAACTGCATCCGAAAAGGAACAAAACATTTCAATAATTTTTTGAAATGTTTTATGCCTCTAAACATTATACTGAAGGTGTTTAATATCTTTTGGTTTTGTTTTCTATAAATATATATATTTTGCGGGTGTAGGGGTTGATGGTTTTATAAATTGTTCGTTTTTTATTTTTAACTTTGTTTAGATGTAATCTGTGCAGAATACATTGCCATCTATGAGGATGGCAATGATCCAGTGGAATTTTCATCCATAATTATTCTGGATTAATATTCCTGAGTGTGAACATAGCCCTTAAATTTTTTTAAAGAGAACAATTAAGATTGATCTTCTGATCGCTCATATATTACACTGCACTGGAATTAAAGTGCAGTGTATTATGCTTTTCAGCACTATGTTTACAGGCTATGAATTGTCATGGCTTTAGTCAGTTTTTTATTTTTTTGTTTTGATGAGACAGGATGGGGACATGATGAGACAGGGGGAAATGATAGTGGGGGGAGGAACTAAATGCTTAATGAGACAGGGGGAAATGATGAGGGAGGGGGAAATGATGGGGGGATGATGAGACAGGTTGGGGGGATGATGAGACAGGGGGAAATGATGGGGGATGATGAGACAGGTTGGGGGGATGATGAGACAGGGGAAATGATGAGGGGGGGAATGATGGGGGACATGATGAAACAGGGTGGGGGATGATGAGACAGGGGAAAATGATAGTGCGGGGAGGAACTAAATGCTTAATGAGACAGGGAGAAATGATGAGGGAGGGGGAAATGATGGGGGATTATGAGACAGGTTGGGGGCATGATGAGACAGGGGGAAATGATGAGGGGGGGAATGATGGGGGGCATGATCAGACAGGGTGGGGGATGATGACAGGGGAATGATGGGGGGACATGATGAGACAGGGTGGGGGCATGATGAGACAGGGGGAAATGATGAGGGGGGGGGAATGATGGGGGACATGATGAGACAGGGTGGGTGATGATGAGACAGGGGGAAATGATAGTGGGGGGAGGCACCAAATGCTTAATGTCTGTATGGCTAATGGTGGTCTATGACAGGAGGAAATGATGAGACATGGGGGGGATGATGAGACATGGGGGGTGGCGATGAGAGGGGTAAATGTGGCACAGGGACTGATAAAAGGGAAGGAATGATGTGGCACTGGAGGGGACGGGACAAAACTGATGTGTGGAAGAAAACGAAGTTGGGTGGATGATGTGGCATTTAGTCCAGGTCATTTATTTTACATTTTTTTACTTAAATTTCTGTGTTAAAATGGGGGTGCGTGTTATACGCCAATGCATGTTATACGCCGATTAATATGGTATTTATATATATATATATATATATATATATATATAGAAACAGACCTCAAGGTATAGAATTGATTAAAGACTAGAGATATCATTGGTTGTACATAAAATAAATAATTTTATTGTATGCTAATTATTAAAAATATATATTACACTAAAGTCTGAACAGGGCCCTTGTCGCAGACTTATAACATACAGGGAGTGAACTATAAAAATAAGTATGATATATAAAAATATAAAATAAAAATAAAAAATGGATATATAATCACCAAATGAATTGGTATCCTGACACCAAAGTCTGTCTGTGTCCTTATGGTAAAAACCCGTCTGCATGAATGTCAGACAATGCTTCTGTGTAGGTTGGCACGGGATGTACCCGGCCACAATGATGAATATTACCTGCAGTCACAAGTCCTCTGGATGGACCCTCAGGACGGTAAGGGACATTTCTCCGCTCGTGGCTTAGTTGCACTGAGATGCCGGCTGACTGGCACGGATCTGCGTCCGGCCCAATATTGGGAGCTGAGATCAGGCGGCAGAGAGGGTGTAAGTGCTTGCGGAGAGCCAATGCGATACTTTGTATCAGGGTCCTCGTGCTGGAGATAGTATTATAAGCTCGCTCTTCCTCACACAGTGGTACCCAAATATGGGGGTTCCAGCGCAAAAATACTCTATGATTACTGTATGGACATATATTGACTAATTTATGGTGTCAGGATACCATTTTCTATGGTGATTATATATTCATTTTTTCATTTTACATTTGTATATTTTATATTATTTATTTTATGTTCAACCAACAGGGGTGTTGCTGGGGGGGGGGGGGGTTAACAGGCTATAGCCCCAGGTCTCAGGTCGGAGTTTTTCTTTTTTTTTCTTAAATTTTTTTAAAAAATATTAACGCCGCTGCTTTAAGACAGCAGTGGCTTACACCAGACCCAAAGTCCCACGAGATCGGGCAGCTGCCGAGGCTGTTGGGAGCAGAAGTTCCCTGAGCAGGCACGCATGCCTGCTCCTAGCCTGCAACTGTCGGTGTAATAAAATTTATTGCGTCCTGGACAAATCACACCAGCGCCAAGTGAGGGCAAGGAGTGATGGCCAGCGTATTCAGCGCTCTCTCCGACCTGATCCCCAGACCCTGATGAGTGGTGGTGATCTCCAGGTGATGGCATGATAGAGGTGTCATGTGGGTATGTATTATAGATGTATGCATGACAGATGTATGTATGCATGTATGATAGATGTGTGTGTATGTATAATAGATGTATGCATGCATGTATATATGTATGATAGATGTTTGTATGATATATGTTTGTATGTATAATAGATGCATGTAAGTATGTATGATAGATGTGTATATGCATGATAGATGTATTCATGCATGTATGGTAGATGTGTGCATGCATGATAGATGTATGTATGCATGTAAGATGTATGCAAGTTTGTATGATAGATGTATGCAAGTATGAATGTAGGATAGATGTATGTATGATGTGTGTACGCAATGATATATGTATGTATGATAGGTGTGCGTATGTATTTGTGTATGACTGTCTGTCATACATACACCAGCCATAAACACATCTATCATGCATCATCTGGAGGAGGAGGACAGAGGAATCTGGAGGAGGAAAGAGGAGCCGGGGGAAAGACTAAGGGGTTTGGATGAAGCAGACAGAGGAGTCTGGAGGTGGCGGACAGAGGGGTCCGGAGGAGGTGGGGGCAGAGGAATCTGCAGGAGGAGAACAAAGAGGTCTGGAGGAGGAGAACAGAGGGGTCTAGAGGAGGAGGCAGACAAAGGGGTCTGGGCAAGGGGGGCAGGGACAGAATGGTCTGGAGATGTAGGACAGTGCAGGGGTGGGATTCAACCGAAATAAATAAAAAAACAGTGTGTGGCAGTATTATTATTATTATTATGGGTACAGTGTGTGGCAGAGGGCACAGTTTCTGGCAGCGTTATATTCAGGAGTAAAGAGTATGGCATGGTTAAAGGGGTAGTCCAGTGGTGAAAAACGTATCCCTTATCCTAAGGATAGGGGATAAGTTTAAGATTGCGGTGGTCTGACTGCTGGGGGCCCCCCGCGATCTCTTTGTATGGGTGCCAGGCTCGCTTGCCAGATAGTGGGTGTCGACCACCGCACGAAGCGGCGGCCGACAAGCCCCCTCAATACATCACTATGGCAGAGTCGGAGATTGCCGAAGGCAGAGCTCGGGCTCTGCCATAGAGTTGTATTGAGGGAGCGTGTCAGCCACCACGTTGTGCGGTGGTCAACACGCCCCCTTCCTGCGGGCTGTCGGTGCCCCGTACAAGAGATCGTGGGGGGTCCGACCGCTGGAAGCCCCCCCGCAATCTCCTGTACGGGACCCTGACAGCCCGCAGGAAGGGGGCGTGTTGACCACGGCACGAAGTGGTGGCCGACACGCCCCCCTCAATACATCGCTATGGCAGAGCCTGAGATTGCCGAAGGCAGAGCTCCGGCTCTGCCATAGAGTTGTATTGAGGGAGTGTGTCAGCCGCCACTTTGTGCGGTGGTCAACATATAAACATATATATTTTTGTAGGGCTCGGGTTGGGGTTATTTTATAAATTGTTTATTTTTAACTTTCTTTAGACAGGATCCGTGCAGAATACATTGCCATCTATGAGGACGGCAATATACCCGTAGAACCTCCTGCAGTATATATTCCGGCTGGATATTCCTCAGTGTGAACCTAGCCTTTTATTTTCTATAAAAAAGATTTTTAACAGTGATGTTCAGATCGCTCTTATAATACACTGCACTGCTATTAAAGTGCAGTGTATTACGCCCTAAAGTAAACTTGTAAACTCTTCGGTCTGTCGATTCTATTCTATTAAATATTGGAAAAGGGGATTCCTACAAATGAAAAACAGAGTTTGGGGATCATAAATGATCCTAATCTCTGTACCTGAGATATGGTTGTGTTATAAAAGAAGCTGTCTATAGACGATATACTTATAAACAACACATATATCTTCATGTATAAGGTAGAGACTATCACATCTCTGCAGGTCTAGATGTTACATCTAGCCTGATTGTTATCAGTAATTAATATAAATATTAATTACCTGTCTCGTGGTTCCTTTCTTGCAGCTGACGGGGGTATGTGTCACGTTCAACCACTCACCGGGCATCAGTCACCTATAAAAAGACACAGGTATGATAACATGTTCCTGATACATGCTACAGACGCTTATATATATAACACTCTAGGGACAGAACTACTTATCTCAGGAATTATGAAACTGCATCCGAAAAGGAACAAAACATTTCAATAATTTTTGTAAATGTTTTATGCCTCTAAACATTATACTGAAGGTGTTTAATATCTTTTGGTTTTGTTTTCTATAAATATATATATTTTGCGGGTGTAGGGGTTGATGGTTTTATAAATTGTTCGTTTTTTATTTTTAACTTTGTTTAGATGTAATCTGTGCAGAATACATTGCCATCTATGAGGATGGCAATGATCCAGTGGAATTTTCATCCATAATTATTCTGGATTAATATTCCTGAGTGTGAACATAGCCCTTAAATTTTTTTAAAGAGAACAATTAAGAGTGATCTTCTGATCGCTCATATATTACACTGCACTGGAATTAAAGTGCAGTGTATTATGCTTTTCAGCATTATGTTTACAGGCTATGAATTGTCATGGCTTTAGTCAGTTTTTATTTTTTTGTTTTGATGAGACAGGATGGGGACATGATGAGACAGGGGGAAATGATAGTGGGGGGAGGAACTAAATGCTTAATGAGACAGGGGGAAATGATGAGGGAGGGGGAAATGATGGGGGGATGATGAGACAGGTTGGGGGGAGGATGAGACAGGGGGAAATGATGGGGGATGATGAGACAGGTTGGGGGGATGATGAGACAGGGGGAAATGATGAGGGGGGGAATGATGGGGGACATGATGAAACAGGGTGGGGGATGATGAGACAGGGGAAAATGATAGTGCGGGGAGGAACTAAATGCTTAATGAGACAGGGAGAAATGATGAGGGAGGGGGAAATGATGGGGGATGATGAGACAGGTTGGGGGGATGATGAGACAGGGGGAAATGATGAGAGGGGGAATGATGGGGGGCATGATCAGACAGGGTGGGGGGATGATGACAGGGGAATGATGGGGGGGACATGATGAGACAGGGTGGGGGCATGATGAGACAGGGGGAAATGATGAGGGGGGGGGAATGATGGGGGACATGATGAGACAGGGTGGGTGATGATGAGACAGGGGGAAATGATAGTGGGGGGAGGCACTAAATGCTTAATGTCTGTATGGTTAATGGTGGTCTATGACAGGGGGAAATGATGAGACATGGGGGGTGGCGATGAGAGGGGTAAATGTGGCACAGGGACTGATAAAAGGGAAGGAATGATGTGGCACTGGAGGGGACGGGACCAAACTGATGTGTGGAAGAAAACGAAGTTTGGGTGGATGATGTGGCATTTAGTCCAGGTCATTTATTTTACATTTTATTTTTTTACTTAAATTTCTGTGTTAAAATGGGGGTGCGTGTTGTACGCCAGTGCATGTTATACGCCGATTAATATGGTATTTATATATATATATATATATATATATAGAAACAGACCTCAAGGTATAGAATTGATTGAAGACTAGAGATATCATTGGTTGTACATAAAATAAATAATTTTATTGTATGCTAATTATTAAAAAGATATATTACACTAAAGTCTGAACAGGGCCCTTGTCGCAGACTTATAACATACAGGGAGTGAACTATAAAAATAAGTATGATATATAAAAATATAAAATAAAAATAAAAAATGGATATATAATCACCAAATGAATTGGTATCCTGACACCAAAGTCCGTCTGTGTCCTTATGGTAAAAACCCGTCTGCGTGAATGTCAGACAATGCTTCTGTGTAGGTTGGCACGGGATGTACCCGGCCACAATGATGAATATTACCTGCAGTCACAAGTCCTCTGGATGAGCCCTCAGGACGGTAAGGGACATTTCTCCGCTCGTGGCTTAGTTGCACTGAGATGCCGGCTGACTGGCACGGATCTGCGTCCGGCCCAATATTGGGAGCTGAGATCAGGCGGCAGAGAGGGTGTAAGTGCTTGCGGAGAGCCAATGCGATACTTTGTATCAGGGTCCTCGTGCTGGAGATAGTATTATAAGCTCGCTCTTCCTCACACAGTGGTACCCAAATATGGGGGTTCCAGCGCAAAAATACTCTATGATTACTGTATGGACATATATTGACTAATTTATGGTGTCAGGATACCATTTTCTATGGTGATTATATATTCATTTTTTCATTTTACATTTGTATATTTTATATTATTTATTTTATGTTCAACCAACAGGGGTGTTGCTGGGGGGGGGGGGGGGGGGGTTAACAGGCTATAGCCCCAGGTCTCAGGTCGGAGTTTTTCTTTTTTTTTCTTAAATTTTTTCTAAAAATATTAACGCCGCTGCTTTAAGACAGCAGTGGCTTACACCAGACCCAAAGTCCCACGAGATCGGGCAGCTGCCGAGGCTGTTGGGAGCAGAAGTTCCCTGAGCAGGCACGCATGCCTGCTCCTAGCCTGCAACTGTCGGTGTAATAAAATTTATTGCGTCCTGGACAAGTCACACCAGCGCCAAGTGAGGGCAAGGAGTGATGGCCAGCGTATTCAGCGATCTCTCCGACCTGATCCCCAGACCCTGATGAGTGGTGGTGATCTCCAGGTGATGGCATGATAGAGGTGTCATGTGGGTATGTATTATAGATGTATGCATGACAGATGTATGTATGCATGTATGATAGATGTGTGTGTATGTATAATAGATGTATGCATGCATGTATATATGTATCATAGATGTTTGTATGATATGTTTGTATGTATAATAGATGCATGTAAGTATGTATGATAGATGTGTATATGCATGATAGATGTATTCATGCATGTATGGTAGATGTGTGCATGCATGATAGATGTATGTATGCATGTAAGATGTATGCAAGTTTGTATGATAGATGTATGCAAGTATGAATGTAGGATAGATGTATGTATGATGTGTGTACGCAATGATATATGTATGTATGATAGGTGTGCGTATGTATTTGTGTATGACTGTCTGTCATACATACACCAGCCATAAACACATCTATCATGCATCATCTGGAGGAGGAGGACAGAGGAATCTGGAGGAGGAAAGAGGAGCCGGGGGAAAGACTAAGGGGTTTGGATGAAGCAGACAGAGGAGTCTGGAGGTGGCGGACAGAGGGGTCCGGAGGAGGTGGGGCAGAGGAATCTGCAGGAGGAGAACAAAGAGGTCTGGAGGAGGAGAACAGAGGGGTCTAGAGGAGGAGGCAGACAAAGGGGTCTGGGCAAGGGGGGCAGGGACAGAATGGTCTGGAGATGTAGGACAGTGCAGGGGTGGGATTCAACCGAAATAAATAAAAAAACAGTGTGTGGCAGTATTATTATTATTATTATGGGTACAGTGTGTGGCAGAGGGCACAGTTTCTGGCAGGGTTATATTCAGGAGTAAAGAGTATGGCATGGTTAAAGGGGTAGTCCAGTGGTGAAAAACGTATCCCTTATCCTAAGGATAGGGGATAAGTTTAAGATCGTGGGGGTCTAACTGCTGGGGGCCCCCCGCGATCTCTTTGTATGGGTGCCAGGCTCGCTTGCCAGATAGTGGGTGTCGACCACCGCACGAAGCGGCGGCCGACAAGCTCCCTCAATACATCACTATGGCAGAGTCGGAGATTGCCGAAGGCAGAGCTCGGGCTCTGCCATAGAGTTGTATTGAGGGAGCGTGTCAGCCACCACGTTGTGCGGTGGTCAACAAGCCCCCTTCCTGCGGGCTGTCGGTGCCCCGTACAAGAGATCGTGGGGGGTCCGACCGCTGGAAGCCCCCCCGCAATCTCCTGTACGGGACCCTGACAGCCCGCAGGAAGGGGGCGTGTTGACCACGGCACGAAGTGGTGGCCGACACACCCCCTCAATACATCGCTATGGCAGAGCCAGAGATTGCAGAAGGCAGAGCTCCGGCTCTGCCATAGAGTTGTATTGAGGGAGTGTGTCAGCCGCCACTTTGTGCGGTGGTCAACATATAAACATATATATTTTTGTAGGGCTCGGGTTGGGGTTATTTTATAAATTGTTTATTTTTAACTTTCTTTAGACAGGATCCGTGCAGAATACATTGCCATCTATGAGGACGGCAATATACCCGTACAACCTCCTGCAGTATATATTCCGGCTGGATATTCCTCAGTGTGAACCTAGCCTTTTATTTTCTATAAAAAAGATTTTTAACAGTGATGTTCAGATCGCTCTTATAATACACTGCACTGCTATTAAAGTGCAGTGTATTACGCCCTAAAGTAAACTTGTAAACTCTTCGGTCTGTCGATTCTATTCTATTAAATATTGGAAAAGGGGATTCCTACAAATGAAAAACAGAGTTTGGGGATCATAAATGATCCTAATCTCTGTACCTGAGATATGGTTGTGTTATAAAAGAAGCTGTCTATAGACGATATACTTATAAACAACACATATATCTTCATGTATAAGGTAGAGGCTATCACATCTCTGCAGGTCTAGATGTTACATCTAGCCTGATTGTTATCAGTAATTAATATAAATATTAATTACCTGTCTCGTGGTTCCTTTCTTGCAGCTGACGGGGGTATGTGTCACGTTCAACCTCTCACCGGGCATCAGTCACCTATAAAAAGACACAGGTATGATAACATGTTCCTGATACATGCTACAGACGCTTATATATATAACACTCTAGGGACAGAACTACTTATCTCAGGAATTATGAAACTGCATCCGAAAAGGAACAAAACATTTCAATAATTTTTGTAAATGTTTTATGCCTCTAAACATTATACTGAAGGTGTTTAATATCTTTTGGTTTTGTTTTCTATAAATATATATATTTTGCGGGTGTAGGGGTTGATGGTTTTATAAATTGTTCGTTTTTTATTTTTAACTTTGTTTAGATGTAATCTGTGCAGAATACATTGCCATCTATGAGGATGGCAATGATCCAGTGGAATTTTCATCCATAATTATTCTGGATTAATATTCCTGAGTGTGAACATAGCCCTTAAATTTTTTTAAAGAGAACAATTAAGATTGATCTTCTGATCGCTCATATATTACACTGCACTGGAATTAAAGTGCAGTGTATTATGCTTTTCAGCACTATGTTTACAGGCTATGAATTGTCATGGCTTTAGTCAGTTTTTTATTTTTTTGTTTTGATGAGACAGGATGGGGACATGATGAGACAGGGGGAAATGATAGTGGGGGGAGGAACTAAATGCTTAATGAGACAGGGGGAAATGATGAGGGAGGGGGAAATGATGGGGGGATGATGAGACAGGTTGGGGGGATGATGAGACAGGGGGAAATGATGGGGGATGATGAGACAGGTTGGGGGGATGATGAGACAGGGGGAAATGATGAGGGGGGGAATGATGGGGGACATGATGAAACAGGGTGGGGGATGATGAGACAGGGGGAAATGATAGTGCGGGGAGGAACTAAATGCTTAATGAGACAGGGAGAAATGATGAGGGAGGGGGAAATGATGGGGGATTATGAGACAGGTTGGGGGGATGATGAGACAGGGGGAAATGATGAGGGGGGGAATGATGGGGGGTATGATCAGACAGGGTGGGGGGATGATGACAGGGGAATGATGGGGGGACATGATGAGACAGGGTGGGGGCATGATGAGACAGGGGGAAATGATGAGGGGGGGGAATGATGGGGGACATGATGAGACAGGGTGGGTGATGATGAGACAGGGGGAAATGATAGTGGGGGGAGGCACTAAATGCTTAATGTCTGTATGGCTAATGGTGGTCTATGACAGGAGGAAATGATGAGACATGGGGGGGATGATGAGACATGGGGGGTGGCGATGAGAGGGGTAAATGTGGCACAGGGACTGATAAAAGGGAAGGAATGATGTGGCACTGGAGGGGACGGGACAAAACTGATGTGTGGAAGAAAACGAAGTTGGGTGGATGATGTGGCATTTAGTCCAGGTCATTTATTTTACATTTTATTTTTTTACTTAAATTTCTGTGTTAAAATGGGGGTGCGTGTTGTACGCCAGTGCATGTTATACGCCGATTAATATGGTATTTATATATATATATATATATATAGAAACAGACCTCAAGGTATAGAATTGATTGAAGACTAGAGATATCATTGGTTGTACATAAAATAAATAATTTTATTGTATGCTAATTATTAAAAATATATATTACACTAAAGTCTGAACAGGGCCCTTGTCGCAGACTTATAACATACAGGGAGTGAACTATAAAAATAAGTATGATATATAAAAATATAAAATAAAAATAAAAAATGGATATATAATCACCAAATGAATTGGTATCCTGACACCAAAGTCCGTCTGTGTCCTTATGGTAAAAACCCGTCTGCGTGAATGTCAGACAATGCTTCTGTGTAGGTTGGCACGGGATGTACCCGGCCACAATGATGAATATTACCTGCAGTCACAAGTCCTCTGGATGGGCCCTCAGGACGGTAAGGGACATTTCTCCGCTCGTGGCTTAGTTGCACTGAGATGCCGGCTGACTGGCACGGATCTGCGTCCGGCCCAATATTGGGAGCTGAGATCAGGCGGCAGAGAGGGTGTAAGTGCTTGCGGAGAGCCAATGCGATACTTTGTATCAGGGTCCTCGTGCTGGAGATAGTATTATAAGCTCGCTCTTCCTCACACAGTGGTACCCAAATATGGGGGTTCCAGCGCAAAAATACTCTATGATTACTGTATGGACATATATTGACTAATTTATGGTGTCAGGATACCATTTTCTATGGTGATTATATATTCATTTTTTCATTTTACATTTGTATATTTTATATTATTTATTTTATGTTCAACCAACAGGGGTGTTGCTGGGGGGGGGGGGTAGGGGGGGGGGGGTAACAGGCTATAGCCCCAGGTCTCAGGTCGGAGTTTTTCTTTTTTTTTTCTTACATTTTTTTAAAAAATATTAACGCCGCTGCTTTAAGACAGCAGTGGCTTACACCAGACCCAAAGTCCCACGAGATCGGGCAGCTGCCGAGGCTGTTGGGAGCAGAAGTTCCCTGAGCAGGCACGCATGCCTGCTCCTAGCCTGCAACTGTCGGTGTAATAAAATTTATTGCGTCCTGGACAAATCACACCAGCGCCAAGTGAGGGCAAGGAGTGATGGCCAGCGTATTCAGCGCTCTCTCCGACCTGATCCCCAGATCCTGATGAGTGGTGGTGATCTCCAGGTGATGGCATGATAGAGGTGTCATGTGGGTATGTATTATAGATGTATGCATGACAGATGTATGTATGCATGTATGATAGATGTGTGTGTGTATGTATAATAGATGTATGCATGCATGTATATATGTATGATAGATGTTTGTATGATATATGTTTGTATGTATAATAGATGCATGTAAGTATGTATGATAGATGTGTGTATGTATGATATATGTATTCATGCATGTATGGTAGATGTGTGCATGCATGATAGATGTATGTATGCATGTAAGATGTATGCAAGTTTGTATGATAGATGTATGCAAGTATGAATGTAGGATAGATGTATGTATGATGTGTGTACGCAATGATATATGTATGTATGATAGGTGTGCATATGTATTTGTGTATGACTGTCTGTCATACATACACCAGCCATAAACACATCTATCATGCATCATCTGGAGGAGGAGGACAGAGGAATCTGGAGGAGGAAAGAGGAGCCGGGGGAAAGACTAAGGGGTTTGGATGAAGCAGACAGAGGAGTCTGGAGGTGGCGGACAGAGGGGTCAGGAGGAGGTGGGGGCAGAGGAATCTGCAGGAGGAGAACAAAGAGGTCTGGAGGAGGAGAACAGAGGGGTCTAGAGGAGGAGGCAGACAAAGGGGTCTGGGCAAGGGGGGCAGGGACAGAACGGTCTGGAGATGTAGGACAGTGCAGGGGTGGGATTCAACCGAAATAAATAAAAAAACAGTGTGTCGCAGTATTATTATTATTATTATGGGTACAGTGTGTGGCAGAGGGCACAGTTTCTGGCAGGGTTATATTCAGGAGTAAAGAGTATGGCATGGTTGAAGGGGTAGTCCAGTGGTGAAAAACGTATCCCTTATCCTAAGGATAGGGGATAAGTTTAAGATCGCGGGGGTCTGACTGCTGGGGGCCCCCCGCGATCTCTTTGTATGGGTGCCAGGCTCGCTTGCCAGATAGTGGGTGTCGACCACCGCACGAAGCGGCGGCCGACACGCCCCTCAATACATCGCTATGGCAGAGTCGGAGATTGCCGAAGGCAGAGCTCGGGCTCTGCCATAGAGTTGTATTGAGGGAGCGTGTCAGCCGCCACGTTGTGCGGTGGTCAACACGCCCCCTTCCTGCGGGCTGTCGGTGCCCCGTACAAGAGATCGTGGGGGGTCCGACCGCTGGAAGCCCCCCCGCAATCTCCTGTACGGGACCCTGACAGCCCACAGGAAGGGGGCGTGTTGACCACGGCACGAAGTGGTGGCCGACACGCCCCCTCAATACATCGCTATGGCAGAGCCGGAGATTGCCGAAGGCAGAGCTCCGGCTCTGCCATAGAGTTGTATTGAGGGAGTGTGTCAGCCGCCACTTTGTGCGGTGGTCAACATATAAACATATATATTTTTGTAGGGCTCGGGTTGGGGTTATTTTATAAATTGTTTATTTTTAACTTTCTTTAGACAGGATCCGTGCAGAATACATTGCCATCTATGAGGACGGCAATATACCCGTAGAACCTCCTGCAGTATATATTCCGGCTGGATATTCCTCAGTGTGAACCTAGCCTTTTATTTTCTATAAAGAAGATTTTTAACAGTGATGTTCAGATCGCTCTTATAATACACTGCACTGCTATTAAAGTGCAGTGTATTACGCCCTAAAGTAAACTTGTAAACTCTTCGGTCAGTCGATTCTATTCTATTAAATATTGGAAAAGGGGATTCCTACAAATGAAAAACAGAGTTTGGGGATCATAAATGATCCTAATCTCTGTACCTGAGATATGGTTGTGTTATAAAAGAAGCTGTCTATAGACGATATACTTATAAACAACACATATATCTTCATGTATAAGGTAGAGACTATCACATCTCTGCAGGTCTAGATGTTACATCTAGCCTGATTGTTATCAGTAATTAATATAAATATTAATTACCTGTCTCGTGGTTCCTTTCTTGCAGCTGACGGGGGTATGTGTCACGTTCAACCACTCACCGGGCATCAGTCACCTATAAAAAGACACAGGTATGATAACATGTTCCTGATACATGCTACAGACGCTTATATATATAACACTCTAGGGACAGAACTACTTATCTCAGGAATTATGAAACTGCATCCGAAAAGGAACAAAACATTTCAATAATTTTTTGAAATGTTTTATGCCTCTAAACATTATACTGAAGGTGTTTAATATCTTTTGGTTTTGTTTTCTATAAATATATATATTTTGCGGGTGTAGGGGTTGATGGTTTTATAAATTGTTCGTTTTTTATTTTTAACTTTGTTTAGATGTAATCTGTGCAGAATACATTGCCATCTATGAGGATGGCAATGATCCAGTGGAATTTTCATCCATAATTATTCTGGATTAATATTCCTGAGTGTGAACATAGCCCTTAAATTTTTTTAAAGAGAACAATTAAGATTGATCTTCTGATCGCTCATATATTACACTGCACTGGAATTAAAGTGCAGTGTATTATGCTTTTCAGCACTATGTTTACAGGCTATGAATTGTCATGGCTTTAGTCAGTTTTTTATTTTTTTGTTTTGATGAGACAGGATGGGGACATGATGAGACAGGGGGAAATGATAGTGGGGGGAGGAAATAAATGCTTAATGAGACAGGGGGAAATGATGAGGGAGGGGGAAATGATGGGGGGATGATGAGACAGGTTGGGGGGATGATGAGACAGGGGGAAATGATGGGGGATGATGAGACAGGTTGGGGGGATGATGAGACAGGGGGAAATGATGAGGGGGGGAATGATGGGGGACATGATGAAACAGGGTGGGGGATGATGAGACAGGGGAAAATGATAGTGCAGGGAGGAACTAAATGCTTAATGAGACAGGGAGAAATGATGAGGGAGGGGGAAATGATGGGGGATTATGAGACAGGTTGGGGGGATGATGAGACAGGGGGAAATGATGAGGGGGGGAATGATGGGGGGTATGATCAGACAGGGTGGGGGGATGATGACAGGGGAATGATGGGGGGACATGATGAGACAGGGTGGGGGCATGATGAGACAGGGGGAAATGATGAGGGGGGGGAATGATGGGGGACATGATGAGACAGGGTGGGTGATGATGAGACAGGGGGAAATGATAGTGGGGGGAGGCACTAAATGCTTAATGTCTGTATGGCTAATGGTGGTCTATGACAGGAGGAAATGATGAGACATGGGGGGGATGATGAGACATGGGGGGTGGCGATGAGAGGGGTAAATGTGGCACAGGGACTGATAAAAGGGAAGGAATGATGTGGCACTGGAGGGGACGGGACAAAACTGATGTGTGGAAGAAAACGAAGTTGGGTGGATGATGTGGCATTTAGTCCAGGTCATTTATTTTACATTTTTTTACTTAAATTTCTGTGTTAAAATGGGGGTGCGTGTTATACGCCAGTGCATGTTATACGCCGATTAATATGGTATTTATATATATATATATATATATATATATATATATATAGAAACAGACCTCAAGGTATAGAATTGATTAAAGACTAGAGATATCATTGGTTGTACATAAAATAAATAATTTTATTGTATGCTAATTATTAAAAATATATATTACACTAAAGTCTGAACAGGGCCCTTGTCGCAGACTTATAACATACAGGGAGTGAACTATAAAAATAAGTATGATATATAAAAATATAAAATAAAAAAAAAAAAATGGATATATAATCACCAAATGAATTGGTATCCTGACACCAAAGTCCGTCTGTGTCCTTATGGTAAAAACCCGTCTGCGTGAATGTCAGACAATGCTTCTGTGTAGGTTGGCACGGGATGTACCCGGCCACAATGATGAATATTACCTGCAGTCACAAGTCCTCTGGATGGGCCCTCAGGATGGTAAGGGACATTTCTCCGCTCGTGGCTTAGTTGCACTGAGATGCCGGCTGACTGGCACGGATCTGCGTCCGGCCCAATATTGGGAGCTGAGATCAGGCGGCAGAGAGGGTGTAAGTGCTTGCGGAGAGCCAATGCGATACTTTGTATCAGGGTCCTCGTGCTGGAGATAGTATTATAAGCTCGCTCTTCCTCACACAGTGGTACCCAAATATGGGGGTTCCAGCGCAAAAATACTCTATGATTACTGTATGGACATATATTGACTAATTTATGGTGTCAGGATACCATTTTCTATGGTGATTATATATTCATTTTTTCATTTTACATTTGTATATTTTATATTATTTATTTTATGTTCAACCAACAGGGGTGTTGCTGGGGGGGGGGGGTTGGGTAGGGGGGGGGGGTAACAGGCTATAGCCCCAGGTCTCAGGTCGGAGTTTTTCTTTTTTTTTTCTTACATTTTTTTTAAAAATATTAACGCCGCTGCTTTAAGACAGCAGTGGCTTACACCAGACCCAAAGTCCCACGAGATCGGGCAGCTGCCGAGGCTGTTGGGAGCAGAAGTTCCCTGAGCAGGCACGCATGCCTGCTCCTAGCCTGCAACTGTCGGTGTAATAAAATTTATTGCGTCCTGGACAAATCACACCAGCGCCAAGTGAGGGCAAGGAGTGATGGCCAGCGTATTCAGCGCTCTCTCCGACCTGATCCCCAGACCCTGATGAGTGGTGGTGATCTCCAGGTGATGGCATGATAGAGGTGTCATGTGGGTATGTATTATAGATGTATGCATGACAGATGTATGTATGCATGTATGATAGATGTGTGTGTGTATGTATAATAGATGTATGCATGCATGTATATATGTATGATAGATGTTTGTATGATATATGTTTGTATGTATAATAGATGCATGTAAGTATGTATGATAGATGTGTGTATGTATGATATATGTATTCATGCATGTATGGTAGATGTGTGCATGCATGATAGATGTATGTATGCATGTAAGATGTATGCAAGTTTGTATGATAGATGTATGCAAGTATGAATGTAGGATAGATGTATGTATGATGTGTGTACGCAATGATATATGTATGTATGATAGGTGTGCATATGTATTTGTGTATGACTGTCTGTCATACATACACCAGCCATAAACACACCTATCATGCATCATCTGGAGGAGGAGGACAGAGGAATCTGGAGGTGGAAAGAGGAGCCGGGGGAAAGACTAAGGGGTTTGGATGAAGCAGACAGAGGAGTCTGGAGGTGGCGGACAGAGGGGTCAGGAGGAGGTGGGGGCAGAGGAATCTGCAGGAGGAGAACAAAGAGGTCTGGAGGAGGAGAACAGAGGGGTCTAGAGGAGGAGGCAGACAAAGGGGTCTGGGCAAGGGGGGCAGGGACAGAACGGTCTGGAGATGTAGGACAGTGCAGGGGTGGGATTCAACCGAAATAAATAAAAAAAACAGTGTGTGGCAGTATTATTATTATTATTATGGGTACAGTGTGTGGCAGAGGGCACAGTTTCTGGCAGGGTTATATTCAGGAGTAAAGAGTATGGCATGGTTGAAGGGGTAGTCCAGTGGTGAAAAACGTATCCCTTATCCTAAGGATAGGGGATAAGTTTAAGATCGCGGGGGTCTGACTGCTGGGGGCCCCCCGCGATCTCTTTGTATGGGTGCCAGGCTCGCTTGCCAGATAGTGGGTGTCGACCACCGCACGAAGCGGCGGCCGACACGCCCCTCAATACATCGCTATGGCAGAGTCGGAGATTGCCGAAGGCAGAGCTCGGGCTCTGCCATAGAGTTGTATTGAGGGAGCGTGTCAGCCGCCACGTTGTGCGGTGGTCAACACGCCCCCTTCCTGCGGGCTGTCGGTGCCCCGTACAAGAGATCGTGGGGGGTCCGACCGCTGGAAGCCCCCCCGCAATCTCCTGTACGGGACCCTGACAGCCCACAGGAAGGGGGCGTGTTGACCACGGCACGAAGTGGTGGCCGACACGCCCCCTCAATACATCGCTATGGCAGAGCCGGAGATTGCCGAAGGCAGAGCTCCGGCTCTGCCATAGAGTTGTATTGAGGGAGTGTGTCAGCCGCCACTTTGTGCGGTGGTCAACATATAAACATATATATTTTTGTAGGGCTCGGGTTGGGGTTATTTTATAAATTGTTTATTTTTAACTTTCTTTAGACAGGATCCGTGCAGAATACATTGCCATCTATGAGGACGGCAATATACCCGTAGAACCTCCTGCAGTATATATTCCGGCTGGATATTCCTCAGTGTGAACCTAGCCTTTTATTTTCTATAAAGAAGATTTTTAACAGTGATGTTCAGATCGCTCTTATAATACACTGCACTGCTATTAAAGTGCAGTGTATTACGCCCTAAAGTAAACTTGTAAACTCTTCGGTCAGTCGATTCTATTCTATTAAATATTGGAAAAGGGGATTCCTACAAATGAAAAACAGAGTTTGGGGATCATAAATGATCCTAATCTCTGTACCTGAGATATGGTTGTGTTATAAAAGAAGCTGTCTATAGACGATATACTTATAAACAACACATATATCTTCATGTATAAGGTAGAGACTATCACATCTCTGCAGGTCTAGATGTTACATCTAGCCTGATTGTTATCAGTAATTAATATAAATATTAATTACCTGTCTCGTGGTTCCTTTCTTGCAGCTGACGGGGGTATGTGTCACGTTCAACCACTCACCGGGCATCAGTCACCTATAAAAAGACACAGGTATGATAACATGTTCCTGATACATGCTACAGACGCTTATATATATAACACTCTAGGGACAGAACTACTTATCTCAGGAATTATGAAACTGCATCCGAAAAGGAACAAAACATTTCAATAATTTTTTGAAATGTTTTATGCCTCTAAACATTATACTGAAGGTGTTTAATATCTTTTGGTTTTGTTTTCTATAAATATATATATTTTGCGGGTGTAGGGGTTGATGGTTTTATAAATTGTTCGTTTTTTATTTTTAACTTTGTTTAGATGTAATCTGTGCAGAATACATTGCCATCTATGAGGATGGCAATGATCCAGTGGAATTTTCATCCATAATTATTCTGGATTAATATTCCTGAGTGTGAACATAGCCCTTAAATTTTTTTAAAGAGAACAATTAAGATTGATCTTCTGATCGCTCATATATTACACTGCACTGGAATTAAAGTGCAGTGTATTATGCTTTTCAGCACTATGTTTACAGGCTATGAATTGTCATGGCTTTAGTCAGTTTTTTATTTTTTTGTTTTGATGAGACAGGATGGGGACATGATGAGACAGGGGGAAATGATAGTGGGGGGAGGAACTAAATGCTTAATGAGACAGGGGGAAATGATGAGGGAGGGGGAAATGATGGGGGGATGATGAGACAGGTTGGGGGGATGATGAGACAGGGGGAAATGATGGGGGATGATGAGACAGGTTGGGGGGATGATGAGACAGGGGGAAATGATGAGGGGGGAATGATGGGGGACATGATGAAACAGGGTGGGGGATGATGAGACAGGGGAAAATGATAGTGCGGGGAGGAACTAAATGCTTAATGAGACAGGGAGAAATGATGAGGGAGGGGGAAATGATGGGGGATTATGAGACAGGTTGGGGGGATGATGAGACAGGGGGAAATGATGAGGGGGGGAATGATGGGGGGTATGATCAGACAGGGTGGGGGGATGATGACAGGGGAATGATGGGGGGACATGATGAGACAGGGTGGGGGCATGATGAGACAGGGGGAAATGATGAGGGGGGGGAATGATGGGGGACATGATGAGACAGGGTGGGTGATGATGAGACAGGGGGAAATGATAGTGGGGGGAGGCACTAAATGCTTAATGTCTGTATGGCTAATGGTGGTCTATGACAGGAGGAAATTATGAGACATGGGGGGGATGATGAGACATGGGGGGTGGCGATGAGAGGGGTAAATGTGGCACAGGGACTGATAAAAGGGAAGGAATGATGTGGCACTGGAGGGGACGGGACAAAACTGATGTGTGGAAGAAAACGAAGTTGGGTGGATGATGTGGCATTTAGTCCAGGTCATTTATTTTACATTTTTTTACTTAAATTTCTGTGTTAAAATGGGGGTGCGTGTTATACGCCAGTGCATGTTATACGCCGATTAATATGGTATTTATATATATATATATATATATATATATATATATATATATATATATATAGAAACAGACCTCAAGGTATAGAATTGATTAAAGACTAGAGATATCATTGGTTGTACATAAAATAAATAATTTTATTGTATGCTAATTATTAAAAATATATATTACACTAAAGTCTGAACAGGGCCCTTGTCGCAGACTTATAACATACAGGGAGTGAACTATAAAAATAAGTATGATATATAAAAATATAAAATAAAAAAAAAAAATGGATATATAATCACCAAATGAATTGGTATCCTGACACCAAAGTCCGTCTGTGTCCTTATGGTAAAAACCCGTCTGCGTGAATGTCAGACAATGCTTCTGTGTAGGTTGGCACGGGATGTACCCGGCCACAATGATGAATATTACCTGCAGTCACAAGTCCTCTGGATGGGCCCTCAGGACGGTAAGGGACATTTCTCCGCTCGTGGCTTAGTTGCACTGAGATGCCGGCTGACTGGCACGGATCTGCGTCCGGCCCAATATTGGGAGCTGAGATCAGGCGGCAGAGAGGGTGTAAGTGCTTGCGGAGAGCCAATGCGATACTTTGTATCAGGGTCCTCGTGCTGGAGATAGTATTATAAGCTCGCTCTTCCTCACACAGTGGTACCCAAATATGGGGGTTCCAGCGCAAAAATACTCTATGATTACTGTATGGACATATATTGACTAATTTATGGTGTCAGGATACCATTTTCTATGGTGATTATATATTCATTTTTTCATTTTACATTTGTATATTTTATATTATTTATTTTATGTTCAACCAACAGGGGTGTTGCTGGGGGGGGGGGGTTGGGTAGGGGGGGGGGGGTAACAGGCTATAGCCCCAGGTCTCAGGTCGGAGTTTTTCTTTTTTTTTTCTTACATTTTTTTTAAAAATATTAACGCCGCTGCTTTAAGACAGCAGTGGCTTACACCAGACCCAAAGTCCCACGAGATCGGGCAGCTGCCGAGGCTGTTGGGAGCAGAAGTTCCCTGAGCAGGCACGCATGCCTGCTCCTAGCCTGCAACTGTCGGTGTAATAAAATTTATTGCGTCCTGGACAAATCACACCAGCGCCAAGTGAGGGCAAGGAGTGATGGCCAGCGTATTCAGCGCTCTCTCCGACTTGATCCCCAGACCCTGATGAGTGGTGGTGATCTCCAGGTGATGGCATGATAGAGGTGTCATGTGGGTATGTATTATAGATGTATGCATGACAGATGTATGTGTGCATGTATGATAGATGTGTGTGTGTATGTATAATAGATGTATGCATGCATGTATATATGTATGATAGATGTTTGTATGATATATGTTTGTATGTATAATAGATGCATGTAAGTATGTATGATAGATGTGTGTATGTATGATATATGTATTCATGCATGTATGGTAGATGTGTGCATGCATGATAGATGTATGTATGCATGTAAGATGTATGCAAGTTTGTATGATAGATGTATGCAAGTATGAATGTAGGATAGATGTATGTATGATGTGTGTACGCAATGATATATGTATGTATGATAGGTGTGCATATGTATTTGTGTATGACTGTCTGTCATACATACACCAGCCATAAACACACCTATCATGCATCATCTGGAGGAGGAGGACAGAGGAATCTGGAGGAGGAAAGAGGAGCCGGGGGAAAGACTAAGGGGTTTGGATGAAGCAGACAGAGGAGTCTGGAGGTGGCGGACAGAGGGGTCAGGAGGAGGTGGGGGCAGAGGAATCTGCAGGAGGAGAACAAAGAGGTCTGGAGGAGGAGAACAGAGGGGTCTAGAGGAGGAGGCAGACAAAGGGGTCTGGGCAAGGGGGGCAGGGACAGAACGGTCTGGAGATGTAGGACAGTGCAGGGGTGGGATTCAACCGAAATAAATAAAAAAAACAGTGTGTGGCAGTATTATTATTATGGGTACAGTGTGTGGCAGAGGGCACAGTTTCTGGCAGGGTTATATTCAGGAGTAAAGAGTATGGCATGGTTGAAGGGGTAGTCCAGTGGTGAAAAACGTATCCCTTATCCTAAGGATAGGGGATAAGTTTAAGATCGCGGGGGTCTGACTGCTGGGGGCCCCCCGCGATCTCTTTGTATGGGTGCCAGGCTCGCTTGCCAGATAGTGGGTGTCGACCACCGCACGAAGCAGCGGCCGACACGCCCCCTCAATACATCGCTATGGCAGAGTCGGAGATTGCCGAAGGCAGAGCTCGGGCTCTGCCATAGAGTTGTATTGAGGGAGCGTGCCAGCCGCCACGTTGTGCGGTGGTCAACACGCCCCCTTCCTGCGGGCTGTCGGTGCCCCGTACAAGAGATCGTGGGGGGTCCGACCGCTGGAAGCCCCCCCGCAATCTCCTGTACGGGACCCTGACAGCCCACAGGAAGGGGGCGTGTTGACCACGGCACGAAGTGGTGGCCGACACGCCCCCTCAATACATCGCTATGGCAGAGCCGGAGATTGCCGAAGGCAGAGCTCCGGCTCTGCCATAGAGTTGTATTGAGGGAGTGTGTCAGCCGCCACTTTGTGCGGTGGTCAACATATAAACATATATATTTTTTTAGGGCTCGGGTTGGGGTTATTTTATAAATTGTTTATTTTTAACTTTCTTTAGACAGGATCCGTGCAGAATACATTGCCATCTATGAGGACGGCAATATACCCGTAGAACCTCCTGCAGTATATATTCCGGCTGGATATTCCTCAGTGTGAACCTAGCCTTTTATTTTCTATAAAGAAGATTTTTAACAGTGATGTTCAGATCGCTCTTATAATACACTGCACTGCTATTAAAGTGCAGTGTATTACGCCCTAAAGTAAACTTGTAAACTCTTCGGTCAGTCGATTCTATTCTATTAAATATTGGAAAAGGGGATTCCTACAAATGAAAAACAGAGTTTGGGGATCATAAATGATCCTAATCTCTGTACCTGAGATATGGTTGTGTTATAAAAGAAGCTGTCTATAGACGATATACTTATAAACAACACATATATCTTCATGTATAAGGTAGAGACTATCACATCTCTGCAGGTCTAGATGTTACATCTAGCCTGATTGTTATCAGTAATTAATATAAATATTAATTACCTGTCTCGTGGTTCCTTTCTTGCAGCTGACGGGGGTATGTGTCACGTTCAACCACTCACCGGGCATCAGTCACCTATAAAAAGACACAGGTATGATAACATGTTCCTGATACATGCTACAGACGCTTATATATATATAACACTCTAGGGACAGAACTACTTATCTCAGGAATTATGAAACTGCATCCGAAAAGGAACAAAACATTTCAATAATTTTTTGAAATGTTTTATGCCTCTAAACATTTTACTGAAGGTGTTTAATATCTTTTGGTTTTGTTTTCTATAAATATATATATTTTGCGGGTGTAGGGGTTGATGGTTTTATAAATTGTTCGTTTTTTATTTTTAACTTTGTTTAGATGTAATCTGTGCAGAATACATTGCCATCTATGAGGATGGCAATGATCCAGTGGAATTTTCATCCATAATTATTCTGGATTAATATTCCTGAGTGTGAACATAGCCCTTAAATTTTTTTAAAGAGAACAATTAAGAGTGATCTTCTGATCGCTCATATATTACACTGCACTGGAATTAAAGTGCAGTGTATTATGCTTTTCAGCACTATGTTTACAGGCTATGAATTGTCATGGCTTTAGTCAGTTTTTTATTTTTTTGTTTTGATGAGACAGGATGGGGACATGATGAGACAGGGGGAAATGATAGTGGGGGGAGGAACTAAATGCTTAATGAGACAGGGGGAAATGATGAGGGAGGGGGAAATGATGGGGGGATGATGAGACAGGTTGGGGGGATGATGAGACAGGGGGAAATGATGGGGGATGATGAGACAGGTTGGGGGGATGATGAGACAGGGGGAAATGATGAGGGGGGGAATGATGGGGGACATGATGAAACAGGGTGGGGGATGATGAGACAGGAGAAAATGATAGTGCGGGGAGGAACTAAATGCTTAATGAGACAGGGAGAAATGATGAGGGAGGGGGAAATGATGGGGGATTATGAGACAGGTTGGGGGGATGATGAGACAGGGGGAAATGATGAGGGGGGGAATGATGGGGGGCATGATCAGACAGGGTGGGGGGATGATGACAGGGGAATGATGGGGGGACATGATGAGACAGGGTGGGGGCATGATGAGACAGGGGGAAATGATGAGGGGGGGAATGATGGGGGACATGATGAGACAGGGTGGGTGATGATGAGACAGGGGGAAATGATAGTGGGGGGAGGCACTAAATGCTTAATGTCTGTATGGCTAATGGTGGTCTATGACAGGGGGAAATGATGAGACATGGGGGGGATGATGAGACATGGGGGGTGGCGATGAGAGGGGTAAATGTGGCACAGGGACTGATAAAAGGGAAGGAATGATGTGGCACTGGAGGGGACGGGACAAAACTGATGTGTGGAAGAAAACGAAGTTGGGTGGATGATGTGGCATTTAGTCCAGGTCATTTATTTTACATTTTATTTTTTTACTTAAATTTCTGTGTTAAAATAGGGGTGCGTGTTATACGCCAGTGCATGTTATATGCCGATTAATATGGTATTTATATATATATATATATATATATATATAGAAACAGACCTCAAGGTATAGAATTGATTAAAGACTAGAGATATCATTGGTTGTACATAAAATAAATAATTTTATTGTATGCTAATTATTAAAAAGATATATTACACTAAAGTCTGAACAGGGCCCTTGTCGCAGACTTATAACATACAGGGAGTGAACTATAAAAATAAGTATGATATATAAAAATATAAAATTAAAATAAAAAATGGATATATAATCACCAAATGAATTGGTATCCTGACACCAAAGTCCGTCTGTGTCCTTATGGTAAAAACCCGTCTGTGTGAATGTCAGACAATGCTTCTGTGTAGGTTGGCACGGGATGTACCCGGCCACAATGATGAATATTACCTGCAGTCACAAGTCCTCTGGATGGGCCCTCAGGACGGTAAGGGACATTTCTCCGCTCGTGGCTTAGTTGCACTGAGATGCCGGCTGACTGGCACGGATCTGCGTCCGGCCCAATATTGGGAGCTGAGATCAGGCGGCAGAGAGGGTGTAAGTGCTTGCGGAGAGCCAATGCGATACTTTGTATCAGGGTCCTCGTGCTGGAGATAGTATTATAAGCTCGCTCTTCCTCACACAGTGGTACCCAAATATGGGGGTTCCAGCGCAAAAATACTCTATGATTACTGTATGGACATATATTGACTAATTTATGGTGTCAGGATACCATTTTCTATGGTGATTATATATTCATTTTTTCATTTTACATTTGTATATTTTATATTATTTATTTTATGTTCAACCAAAAGGGGTGTTGCTGGGGGGGGGGGGGGGTAGGGGGGGTAACAGGCTATAGCCCCAGGTCTCAGGTCGGAGTTTTTCTTTTTTTTTTCTTACATTTTTTTTAAAAATATTAACGCCGCTGCTTTAAGACAGCAGTGGCTTACACCAGACCCAAAGTCCCACGAGATCGGGCAGCTGCCGAGGCTGTTGGGAGCAGAAGTTCCCTGAGCAGGCACGCATGCCTGCTCCTAGCCTGCAACTGTCGGTGTAATAAAATTTATTGCGTCCTGGACAAATCACACCAGCGCCAAGTGAGGGCAAGGAGTGATGGCCAGCGTATTCAGCGCTCTCTCCGACCTGATCCCCAGACCCTGATGAGTGGTGGTGATCTCCAGGTGATGGCATGATAGAGGTGTCATGTGGGTATGTATTATAGATGTATGCATGACAGATGTATGTATGCATGTATGATAGATGTGTGTGTGTATGTATAATAGATGTATGCATGCATGTATATATGTATGATAGATGTTTGTATGATATATGTTTGTATGTATAATAGATGCATGTAAGTATGTATGATAGATGTGTGTATGTATGATAGATGTATTCATGCATGTATGGTAGATGTGTGCATGCATGATAGATGTATGTATGCATGTAAGATGTATGCAAGTTTGTATGATAGATGTATGCAAGTATGAATGTAGGATAGATGTATGTATGATGTGTGTACGCAATGATATATGTATGTATGATAGGTGTGCATATGTATTTGTGTATGACTGTCTGTCATACATACACCAGCCATAAACACATCTATCATGCATCATCTGGAGGAGGAGGACAGAGGAATCTGGAGGAGGAAAGAGGAGCCGGGGGATAGACTAAGGGGTTTAGATGAAGCAGACAGAGGAGTCTGGAGGTGGCGGACAGAGGGGTCAGGAGGAGGTGGGGGCAGAGGAATCTGCAGGAGGAGAACAAAGAGGTCTGGAGGAGGAGAACAGAGGGGTCTAGAGGAGGAGGCAGACAAAGGGGTCTGGGCAAGGGGGGCAGGGACAGAACGGTCTGGAGATGTAGGACAGTGCAGGGGTGGGATTCAACCGAAATAAATAAAAAAAACAGTGTGTGGCAGTATTATTATTATTATTATGGGTACAGTGTGTGACAGAGGGCACAGTTTCTGGCAGGGTTATATTCAGGAGTAAAGAGTATGGCATGGTTGAAGGGGTAGTCCAGTGGTGAAAAACGTATCCCTTATCCTAAGGATAGGGGATAAGTTTAAGATCGCGGGGGTCTGACTGCTGGGGGCCCCCCGCGATCTCTTTGTATGGGTGCCAGGCTCGCTTGCCAGATAGTGGGTGTCGACCACCGCACGAAGCGGCGGCCGACACGCCCCCTCAATACATCGCTATGGCAGAGTCGGAGATTGCCGAAGGCAGTGCTCGGGCTCTGCCATAGAGTTGTATTGAGGGAGCGTGTCAGCCGCCACGTTGTGCGGTGGTCAACACGCCCCCTTCCTGCGGGCTGTCGGTGCCCCGTACAAGAGATCGTGGGGGGTCCGACCCCTGGAAGCCCCCCCGCAATCTCCTGTACGGGACCCTGACAGCCCACAGGAAGGGGGCGTGTTGACCACGGCACGAAGTGGTGGCCGACACGCCCCCTCAATACATCGCTATGGCAGAGCCGGAGATTGCCGAAGGCAGAGCTCCGGCTCTGCCATAGAGTTGTATTGAGGGAGTGTGTCAGCCGCCACTTTGTGCGGTGGTCAACATATAAACATATATATTTTTTAAGGGCTCGGGTTGGGGTTATTTTATAAATTGTTTATTTTTAACTTTCTTTAGACAGGATCCGTGCAGAATACATTGCCATCTATGAGGACGGCAATATACCCGTAGAACCTCCTGCAGTATATATTCCGGCTGGATATTCCTCAGTGTGAACCTAGCCTTTTATTTTCTATAAAGAAGATTTTTAACAGTGATGTTCAGATCGCTCTTATAATACACTGCACTGCTATTAAAGTGCAGTGTATTACGCCCTAAAGTAAACTTGTAAACTCTTCGGTCAGTCGATTCTATTCTATTAAATATTGGAAAAGGGGATTCCTACAAATGAAAAACAGAGTTTGGGGATCATAAATGATCCTAATCTCTGTACCTGAGATATGGTTGTGTTATAAAAGAAGCTGTCTATAGACGATATACTTATAAACAACACATATATCTTCATGTATAAGGTAGAGACTATCACATCTCTGCAGGTCTAGATGTTACATCTAGCCTGATTGTTATCAGTAATTAATATAAATATTAATTACCTGTCTCGTGGTTCCTTTCTTGCAGCTGACGGGGGTATGTGTCACGTTCAACCACTCACCGGGCATCAGTCACCTATAAAAAGACACAGGTATGATAACATGTTCCTGATACATGCTACAGACGCTTATATATATAACACTCTTGGGACAGAACTACTTATCTCAGGAATTATGAAACTGCATCCGAAAAGGAACAAAACATTTCAATAATTTTTGTAAATGTTTTATGCCTCTAAACATTATACTGAAGGTGTTTAATATCTTTTGGTTTTGTTTTCTATAAATATATATATTTTGCGGGTGTAGGGGTTGATGGTTTTATAAATTGTTCGTTTTTTATTTTTAACTTTGTTTAGATGTAATCTGTGCAGAATACATTGCCATCTATGAGGATGGCAATGATCCAGTGGAATTTTCATCCATAATTATTCTGGATTAATATTCCTGAGTGTGAACATAGCCCTTAAATTTTTTTAAAGAGAACAATTAAGAGTGATCTTCTGATCGCTCATATATTACACTGCACTGGAATTAAAGTGCAGTGTATTATGCTTTTCAGCATTATGTTTACAGGCTATGAATTGTCATGGCTTTAGTCAGTTTTTTATTTTTTTGTTTTGATGAGACAGGATGGGGACATGATGAGACAGGGGGAAATGATAGTGGGGGGAGGAACTAAATGCTTAATGAGACAGGGGGAAATGATGAGGGAGGGGGAAATGATGGGGGGATGATGAGACAGGTTGGGGGGATGATGAGACAGGGGGAAATGATGTGGGATGATGAGACAGGTTGGGGGGATGATGAGACAGGGGGAAATGATGAGGGGGGAATGATGGGGGACATGATGAAACAGGGTGGGGGATGATGAGACAGGGGAAAATGATAGTGCGGGGAGGAACTAAATGCTTAATGAGACAGGGAGAAATGATGAGGGAGGGGGAAATGATGGGGGATTATGAGACAGGTTGGGGGGATGATGAGACAGGGGGAAATGATGAGGGGGGGAATGATGGGGGGCATGATCAGACAGGGTGGGGGGATGATGACAGGGGAATGATGGGGGGACATGATGAGACAGGGTGGGGGCATGATGAGACAGGGGGAAATGATGAGGGGGGGAATGATGGGGGACATGATGAGACAGGGTGGGTGATGATGAGACAGGGGGAAATGATAGTGGGGGGAGGCACTAAATGCTTAATGTCTGTATGGCTAATGGTGGTCTATGACAGGGGGAAATGATGAGACATGGGGGGGATGATGAGACATGGGGGGTGGCGATGAGAGGGGTAAATGTGGCACAGGGACTGATAAAAGGGAAGGAATGATGTGGCACTGGAGGGGACGGGACAAAACTGATGTGTGGAAGAAAACGAAGTTGGGTGGATGATGTGGCATTTAGTCCAGGTCATTTATTTGACATTTTATTTTTTTACTTAAATTTCTGTGTTAAAATTGGGGTGCGTGTTATACGCCAGTGCATGTTATACGCCGATTAATATGGTATTTATATATATATTATATATATATATATATATATATATATATATATATAGAAACAGACCTCAAGGTATAGAATTGATTAAAGACTAGAGATATCATTGGTTGTACATAAAATAAATAATTTTATTGTATGCTAATTATTAAAAATATATATTACACTAAAGTCTGAACAGGGCCCTTGTCGCAGACTTATAACATACAGGGAGTGAACTATAAAAATAAGTATGATATATAAAAATATAAAATAAAAATAAAAAATGGATATATAATCACCAAATGAATTGGTATCCTGACACCAAAGTCCGTCTGTGTCCTTATGGTAAAAACCCGTCTGCGTGAATGTCAGACAATGCTTCTGTGTAGGTTGGCAACGGGATGTACCCGGCCACAATGATGAATATTACCTGCAGTCACAAGTCCTCTGGATGGGCCCTCAGGACGGTAAGGGACATTTCTCCGCTCATGGCTTAGTTGCACTGAGATGCCGGCTGACTGGCACGGATCTGCGTCCGGCCCAATATTGGGAGCTGAGATCAGGCGGCAGAGAGGGTGTAAGTGCTTGCGGAGAGCCAATGCGATACTTTGTATCAGGGTCCTCGTGCTGTAGATAGTATTATAAGCTCGCTCTTCCTCACACAGTGGTACCCAAATATGGGGGTTCCAGCGCAAAAATACTCTATGATTACTGTATGGACATATATTGACTAATTTATGGTGTCAGGATACCATTTTCTATGGTGATTATATATTCATTTTTTCATTTTACATTTGTATATTTTATATTATTTATTTTATGTTCAACCAACAGGGGTGTTGCTGGGGGGGGGGGGGGTAGGGGGGGGTTTAACAGGCTATAGCCCCAGGTCTCAGGTCGGAGTTTTTCTTTTTTTTTTCTTACATTTTTTTAAAAAATATTAACGCCGCTGCTTTAAGACAGCAGTGGCTTACACCAGACCCAAAGTCCCACGAGATCGGGCAGCTGCCGAGGCTGTTGGGAGCAGAAGTTCCCTGAGCAGGCACGCATGCCTGCTCCTAGCCTGCAACTGTCGGTGTAATAAAATTTATTGCGTCCTGGACAAATCACACCAGCGCCAAGTGAGGGCAAGGAGTGATGGCCAGCGTATTCAGCGCTCTCTCCGACCTGATCCCCAGACCCTGATGAGTGGTGGTGATCTCCAGGTGATGGCATGATAGAGGTGTCATGTGGGTATGTATTATAGATGTATGCATGACAGATGTATGTATGCATGTATGATAGATGTGTGTGTGTATGTATAATAGATGTATGCATGCATGTATATATGTATGATAGATGTTTGTATGATATATGTTTGTATGTATAATAGATGCATGTAAGTATGTATGATAGATGTGTGTATGTATGATAGATGTATTCATGCATGTATGGTAGATGTGTGCATGCATGATAGATGTATGTATGCATGTAAGATGTATGCAAGTTTGTATGATAGATGTATGCAAGTATGAATGTAGGATAGATGTATGTATGATGTGTGTACGCAATGATATATGTATGTATGATAGGTGTGCATATGTATTTGTGTATGACTGTCTGTCATACATACACCAGCCATAAACACATCTATCATGCATCATCTGGAGGAGGAGGACAGAGGAATCTGGAGGAGGAAAGAGGAGCCGGGGGAAAGACTAAGGGGTTTGGATGAAGCAGACAGAGGAGTCTGGAGGTGGCGGACAGAGGGGTCAGAAGGAGGTGGGGGCAGAGGAATCTGCAGGAGGAGAACAAAGAGGTCTGGAGGAGGAGAACAGAGGGGTCTAGAGGAGGAGGCAGACAAAGGGGTCTGGGCAAGGGGGGCAGGGACAGAACGGTCTGGAGATGTAGGACAGTGCAGGGGTGGGATTCAACCGAAATAAATAAAAAAACAGTGTGTGGCAGTATTATTATTATGGGTACAGTGTGTGGCAGAGGGCACAGTTTCTGGCAGGGTTATATTCAGGAGTAAAGAGTATGGCATGGTTGAAGGGGTAGTCCAGTGGTGAAAAACGTATCCCTTATCCTAAGGATAGGGGATAAGTTTAAGATCGCGGGGGTCTGACTGCTGGGGGCCCCCCGCGATCTCTTTGTATGGGTGCCAGGCTCGCTTGCCAGATAGTGGGTGTCGACCACCGCACGAAGCGGCGGCCGACACGCCCCCTCAATACATCGCTATGGCAGAGTCGGAGATTGCCGAAGGCAGTGCTCGGGCTCTGCCATAGAGTTGTATTGAGGGAGCGTGTCAGCCGCCACGTTGTGCGGTGGTCAACACGCCCCCTTCCTGCGGGCTGTCGGTGCCCCGTACAAGAGATCGTGGGGGGTCCGACCGCTGGAAGCCCCCCCGCAATCTCCTGTACGGGACCCTGACAGCCCACAGGAAGGGGGCGTGTTGACTTGGCACGAAGTGGTGGCCGACACGCCCCCTCAATACATCGCTATGGCAGAGCCGGAGATTGCCGAAGGCAGAGCTCCGGCTCTGCCATAGAGTTGTATTGAGGGAGTGTGTCAGCCGCCACTTTGTGCGGTGGTCAACATATAAACATATATATTTTTTTAGGGCTCGGGTTGGGGTTATTTTATAAATTGTTTATTTTTAACTTTCTTTAGACAGGATCCGTGCAGAATACATTGCCATCTATGAGGACGGCAATATACCCGTAGAACCTCCTGCAGTATATATTCCGGCTGGATATTCCTCAGTGTGAACCTAGCCTTTTATTTTCTATAAAGAAGATTTTTAACAGTGATGTTCAGATCGCTCTTATAATACACTGCACTGCTATTAAAGTGCAGTGTATTACGCCCTAAAGTAAACTTGTAAACTCTTCGGTCAGTCGATTCTATTCTATTAAATATTGGAAAAGGGGATTCCTACAAATGAAAAACAGAGTTTGGGGATCATAAATGATCCTAATCTCTGTACCTGAGATATGGTTGTGTTATAAAAGAAGCTGTCTATAGACGATATACTTATAAACAACACATATATCTTCATGTATAAGGTAGAGACTATCACATCTCTGCAGGTCTAGATGTTACATCTAGCCTGAATGTTATCAGTAATTAATATAAATATTAATTACCTGTCTCGTGGTTCCTTTCTTGCAGCTGACGGGGGTATGTGTCACGTTCAACCACTCACCGGGCATCAGTCACCTATAAAAAGACACAGGTATGATAACATGTTCCTGATACATGCTACAGACGCTTATATATATAACACTCTAGGGACAGAACTACTTATCTCAGGAATTATGAAACTGCATCCGAAAAGGAACAAAACATTTCAATAATTTTTGTAAATGTTTTATGCCTCTAAACATTATACTGAAGGTGTTTAATATCTTTTGGTTTTGTTTTCTATAAATATATATATTTTGCGGGTGTAGGGGTTGATGGTTTTATAAATTGTTCGTTTTTTATTTTTAACTTTGTTTAGATGTAATCTGTGCAGAATACATTGCCATCTATGAGGATGGCAATGATCCAGTGGAATTTTCATCCATAATTATTCTGGATTAATATTCCTGAGTGTGAACATAGCCCTTAAATTTTTTTAAAGAGAACAATTAAGAGTGATCTTCTGATCGCTCATATATTACACTGCACTGGAATTAAAGTGCAGTGTATTATGCTTTTCAGCATTATGTTTACAGGCTATGAATTGTCATGGCTTTAGTCAGTTTTTTATTTTTTTGTTTTGATGAGACAGGATGGGGACATGATGAGACAGGGGGAAATGATAGTGGGGGGAGGAACTAAATGCTTAATGAGACAGGGGGAAATGATGAGGGAGGGGGAAATGATGGGGGGATGATGAGACAGGTTGGGGGGATGATGAGACAGGGGGAAATGATGTGGGATGATGAGACAGGTTGGGGGGATGATGAGACAGGGGGAAATGATGAGGGGGGGAATGATGGGGGACATGATGAAACAGGGTGGGGGATGATGAGACAGGGGAAAATGATAGTGCGGGGAGGAACTAAATGCTTAATGAGACAGGGAGAAATGATGAAGGAGGGGGAAATGATGGGGGATTATGAGACAGGTTGGGGGGATGATGAGACAGGGGGAAATGATGAGGGGGGGAATGATGGGGGGCATGATCAGACAGGGTGGGGGGATGATGACAGGGGAATGATGGGGGGACATGATGAGACAGGGTGGGGGCATGATGAGACAGGGGGAAATGATGAGGGGGGGAATGATGGGGGACATGATGAGACAGGGTGGGTGATGATGAGACAGGGGGAAATGATAGTGGGGGGAGGCACTAAATGCTTAATGTCTGTATGGCTAATGGTGGTCTATGACAGGGGGAAATGATGAGACATGGGGGGGATGATGAGACATGGGGGGTGGCGATGAGAGGGGTAAATGTGGCACAGGGACTGATAAAAGGGAAGGAATGATGTGGCACTGGAGGGAACGGGACAAAACTGATGTGTGGAAGAAAACGAAGTTGGGTGGATGATGTGGCATTTAGTCCAGGTCATTTATTTGACATTTTATTTTTTTACTTAAATTTCTGTGTTAAAATGGGGGTGCGTGTTATACGCCAGTGCATGTTATACGCCGATTAATATGGTATTTATATATATATATATATATATATATATATATATATAAACAGATCTCAAGGTATAGAATTGATTAAAGACTAGAGATATCATTGGTTGTACATAAAATAAATAATTTTATTGTATGCTAATTATTAAAAATATATATTACACTAAAGTCTGAACAGGGCCCTTGTCGCAGACTTATAACATACAGGGAGTGAACTATAAAAATAAGTATGATATATAAAAATATAAAATAAAAATAAAAAATGGATATATAATCACCAAATGAATTGGTATCCTGACACCAAAGTCCGTCTGTGTCCTTATGGTAAAAACCCGTCTGCGTGAATGTCAGACAATGCTTCTGTGTAGGTTGGCACGGGATGTACCCGGCCACAATGATGAATATTACCTGCAGTCACAAGTCCTCTGGATGGGCCCTCAGGACGGTAAGGGACATTTCTCCGCTCATGGCTTAGTTGCACTGAGATGCCGGCTGACTGGCACGGATCTGCGTCCGGCCCAATATTGGGAGCTGAGATCAGGCGGCAGAGAGGGTGTAAGTGCTTGCGGAGAGCCAATGCGATACTTTGTATCAGGGTCCTCGTGCTGTAGATAGTATTATAAGCTCGCTCTTCCTCACACAGTGGTACCCAAATATGGGGGTTCCAGCGCAAAAATACTCTATGATTACTGTATGGACATATATTGACTAATTTATGGTGTCAGGATACCATTTTCTATGGTGATTATATATTCATTTTTTCATTTTACATTTGTATATTTTATATTATTTATTTTATGTTCAACCAACAGGGGTGTTGCTGGGGGGGGGGGGGGTAGGGGGGGGGGGTTTAACAGGCTATAGCCCCAGGTCTCAGGTCGGAGTTTTTCTTTTTTTTTTCTTACATTTTTTTAAAAAATATTAACGCCGCTGCTTTAAGACAGCAGTGGCTTACACCAGACCCAAAGTCCCACGAGATCGGGCAGCTGCCGAGGCTGTTGGGAGCAGAAGTTCCCTGAGCAGGCACGCATGCCTGCTCCTAGCCTGCAACTGTCGGTGTAATAAAATTTATTGCGTCCTGGACAAATCACACCAGCGCCAAGTGAGGGCAAGGAGTGATGGCCAGCGTATTCAGCGCTCTCTCCGACTTGATCCCCAGACCCTGATGAGTGGTGGTGATCTCCAGGTGATGGCATGATAGAGGTGTCATGTGGGTATGTATTATAGATGTATGCATGACAGATGTATGTGTGCATGTATGATAGATGTGTGTGTGTATGTATAATAGATGTATGCATGCATGTATATATGTATGATAGATGTTTGTATGATATATGTTTGTATGTATAATAGATGCATGTAAGTATGTATGATAGATGTGTGTATGTATGATATATGTATTCATGCATGTATGGTAGATGTGTGCATGCATGATAGATGTATGTATGCATGTAAGATGTATGCAAGTTTGTATGATAGATGTATGCAAGTATGAATGTAGGATAGATGTATGTATGATGTGTGTACGCAATGATATATGTATGTATGATAGGTGTGCATATGTATTTGTGTATGACTGTCTGTCATACATACACCAGCCATAAACACACCTATCATGCATCATCTGGAGGAGGAGGACAGAGGAATCTGGAGGAGGAAAGAGGAGCCGGGGGAAAGACTAAGGGGTTTGGATGAAGCAGACAGAGGAGTCTGGAGGTGGCGGACAGAGGGGTCAGGAGGAGGTGGGGGCAGAGGAATCTGCAGGAGGAGAACAAAGAGGTCTGGAGGAGGAGAACAGAGGGGTCTAGAGGAGGAGGCAGACAAAGGGGTCTGGGCAAGGGGGGCAGGGACAGAACGGTCTGGAGATGTAGGACAGTGCAGGGGTGGGATTCAACCGAAATAAATAAAAAAAACAGTGTGTGGCAGTATTATTATTATGGGTACAGTGTGTGGCAGAGGGCACAGTTTCTGGCAGGGTTATATTCAGGAGTAAAGAGTATGGCATGGTTGAAGGGGTAGTCCAGTGGTGAAAAACGTATCCCTTATCCTAAGGATAGGGGATAAGTTTAAGATCGCGGGGGTCTGACTGCTGGGGGCCCCCCGCGATCTCTTTGTATGGGTGCCAGGCTCGCTTGCCAGATAGTGGGTGTCGACCACCGCACGAAGCAGCGGCCGACACGCCCCCTCAATACATCGCTATGGCAGAGTCGGAGATTGCCGAAGGCAGAGCTCGGGCTCTGCCATAGAGTTGTATTGAGGGAGCGTGCCAGCCGCCACGTTGTGCGGTGGTCAACACGCCCCCTTCCTGCGGGCTGTCGGTGCCCCGTACAAGAGATCGTGGGGGGTCCGACCGCTGGAAGCCCCCCCGCAATCTCCTGTACGGGACCCTGACAGCCCACAGGAAGGGGGCGTGTTGACCACGGCACGAAGTGGTGGCCGACACGCCCCCTCAATACATCGCTATGGCAGAGCCGGAGATTGCCGAAGGCAGAGCTCCGGCTCTGCCATAGAGTTGTATTGAGGGAGTGTGTCAGCCGCCACTTTGTGCGGTGGTCAACATATAAACATATATATTTTTTTAGGGCTCGGGTTGGGGTTATTTTATAAATTGTTTATTTTTAACTTTCTTTAGACAGGATCCGTGCAGAATACATTGCCATCTATGAGGACGGCAATATACCCGTAGAACCTCCTGCAGTATATATTCCGGCTGGATATTCCTCAGTGTGAACCTAGCCTTTTATTTTCTATAAAGAAGATTTTTAACAGTGATGTTCAGATCGCTCTTATAATACACTGCACTGCTATTAAAGTGCAGTGTATTACGCCCTAAAGTAAACTTGTAAACTCTTCGGTCAGTCGATTCTATTCTATTAAATATTGGAAAAGGGGATTCCTACAAATGAAAAACAGAGTTTGGGGATCATAAATGATCCTAATCTCTGTACCTGAGATATGGTTGTGTTATAAAAGAAGCTGTCTATAGACGATATACTTATAAACAACACATATATCTTCATGTATAAGGTAGAGACTATCACATCTCTGCAGGTCTAGATGTTACATCTAGCCTGATTGTTATCAGTAATTAATATAAATATTAATTACCTGTCTCGTGGTTCCTTTCTTGCAGCTGACGGGGGTATGTGTCACGTTCAACCACTCACCGGGCATCAGTCACCTATAAAAAGACACAGGTATGATAACATGTTCCTGATACATGCTACAGACGCTTATATATATAACGCTCTTGGGACAGAACTACTTATCTCAGGAATTATGAAACTGCATCCGAAAAGGAACAAAACATTTCAATAATTTTTGTAAATGTTTTATGCCTCTAAACATTATACTGAAGGTGTTTAATATCTTTTGGTTTTGTTTTCTATAAATATATATATTTTGCGGGTGTAGGGGTTGATGGTTTTATAAATTGTTCGTTTTTTATTTTTAACTTTGTTTAGATGTAATCTGTGCAGAATACATTGCCATCTATGAGGATGGCAATGATCCAGTGGAATTTTCATCCATAATTATTCTGGATTAATATTCCTGAGTGTGAACATAGCCCTTAAATTTTTTTAAAGAGAACAATTAAGAGTGATCTTCTGATCGCTCATATATTACACTGCACTGGAATTAAAGTGCAGTGTATTATGCTTTTCAGCATTATGTTTACAGGCTATGAATTGTCATGGCTTTAGTCAGTTTTTTATTTTTTTGTTTTGATGAGACAGGATGGGGACATGATGAGACAGGGGGAAATGATAGTGGGGGGAGGAACTAAATGCTTAATGAGACAGGGGGAAATGATGAGGGAGGGGGAAAAGATGGGGGGATGATGAGACAGGTTGGGGGGATGATGAGACAGGGGGAAATGATGTGGGATGATGAGACAGGTTGGGGGGATGATGAGACAGGGGGAAATGATGAGGGGGGGAATGATGGGGGACATGATGAAACAGGGTGGGGGATGATGAGACAGGGGAAAATGATAGTGCGGGGAGGAACTAAATGCTTAATGAGACAGGGAGAAATGATGAGGGAGGGGGAAATGATGGGGGATTATGAGACAGGTTGGGGGGATGATGAGACAGGGGGAAATGATGAGGGGGGGAATGATGGGGGGCATGATCAGACAGGGTGGGGGGATGATGACAGGGGAATGATGGGGGGACATGATGAGACAGGGTGGGGGCATGATGAGACAGGGGGAAATGATGAGGGGGGGAATGATGGGGGACATGATGAGACAGGGTGGGTGATGATGAGACAGGGGGAAATGATAGTGGGGGGAGGCACTAAATGCTTAATGTCTGTATGGCTAATGGTGGTCTATGACAGGGGGAAATGATGAGACATGGGGGGGATGATGAGACATGGGGGGTGGCGATGAGAGGGGTAAATGTGGCACAGGGACTGATAAAAGGGAAGGAATGATGTGGCACTGGAGGGGACGGGACAAAACTGATGTGTGGAAGAAAACGAAGTTGGGTGGATGATGTGGCATTTAGTCCAGGTCATTTATTTGACATTTTATTTTTTTACTTAAATTTCTGTGTTAAAATTGGGGTGCGTGTTATACGCCAGTGCATGTTATACGCCGATTAATATGGTATTTATATATATATATATATATATATATATATATATATATATATATATATAGAAACAGACCTCAAGGTATAGAATTGATTAAAGACTAGAGATATCATTGGTTGTACATAAAATAAATAATTTTATTGTATGCTAATTATTAAAAATATATATTACACTAAAGTCTGAACAGGGCCCTTGTCGCAGACTTATAACATACAGGGAGTGAACTATAAAAATAAGTATGATATATAAAAATATAAAATAAAAATAAAAAATGGATATATAATCACCAAATGAATTGGTATCCTGACACCAAAGTCCGTCTGTGTCCTTATGGTAAAAACCCGTCTGCGTGAATGTCAGACAATGCTTCTGTGTAGGTTGGCACGGGATGTACCCGGCCACAATGATGAATATTACCTGCAGTCACAAGTCCTCTGGATGGGCCCTCAGGACGGTAAGGGACATTTCTCCGCTCATGGCTTAGTTGCACTGAGATGCCGGCTGACTGGCACGGATCTGCGTCCGGCCCAATATTGGGAGCTGAGATCAGGCGGCAGAGAGGGTGTAAGTGCTTGCGGAGAGCCAATGCGATACTTTGTATCAGGGTCCTCGTGCTGTAGATAGTATTATAAGCTCGCTCTTCCTCACACAGTGGTACCCAAATATGGGGGTTCCAGCGCAAAAATACTCTATGATTACTGTATGGACATATATTGACTAATTTATGGTGTCAGGATACCATTTTCTATGGTGATTATATATTCATTTTTTCATTTTACATTTGTATATTTTATATTATTTATTTTATGTTCAACCAACAGGGGTGTTGCTGGGGGGGGGGGTAGGGGGGGGGTTTAACAGGCTATAGCCCCAGGTCTCAGGTCGGAGTTTTTCTTTTTTTTTTCTTACATTTTTTTAAAAAATATTAACGCCGCTGCTTTAAGACAGCAGTGGCTTACACCAGACCCAAAGTCCCACGAGATCGGGCAGCTGCCGAGGCTGTTGGGAGCAGAAGTTCCCTGAGCAGGCACGCATGCCTGCTCCTAGCCTGCAACTGTCGGTGTAATAAAATTTATTGCGTCCTGGACAAATCACACCAGCGCCAAGTGAGGGCAAGGAGTGATGGCCAGCGTATTCAGCGCTCTCTCCGACCTGATCCCCAGACCCTGATGAGTGGTGGTGATCTCCAGGTGATGGCATGATAGAGGTGTCATGTGGGTATGTATTATAGATGTATGCATGACAGATGTATGTATGCATGTATGATAGATGTGTGTGTGTATGTATAATAGATGTATGCATGCATGTATATATGTATGATAGATGTTTGTATGATATATGTTTGTATGTATAATAGATGCATGTAAGTATGTATGATAGATGTGTGTATGTATGATAGATGTATTCATGCATGTATGGTAGATGTGTGCATGCATGATAGATGTATGTATGCATGTAAGATGTATGCAAGTTTGTATGATAGATGTATGCAAGTATGAATGTAGGATAGATGTATGTATGATGTGTGTACGCAATGATATATGTATGTATGATAGGTGTGCATATGTATTTGTGTATGACTGTCTGTCATACATACACCAGCCATAAACACATCTATCATGCATCATCTGGAGGAGGAGGACAGAGGAATCTGGAGGAGGAAAGAGGAGCCGGGGGAAAGACTAAGGGGTTTGGATGAAGCAGACAGAGGAGTCTGGAGGTGGCGGACAGAGGGGTCAGAAGGAGGTGGGGGCAGAGGAATCTGCAGGAGGAGAACAAAGAGGTCTGGAGGAGGAGAACAGAGGGGTCTAGAGGAGGAGGCAGACAAAGGGGTCTGGGCAAGGGGGGCAGGGACAGAACGGTCTGGAGATGTAGGACAGTGCAGGGGTGGGATTCAACCGAAATAAATAAAAAAACAGTGTGTGGCAGTATTATTATTATGGGTACAGTGTGTGGCAGAGGGCACAGTTTCTGGCAGGGTTATATTCAGGAGTAAAGAGTATGGCATGGTTGAAGGGGTAGTCCAGTGGTGAAAAACGTATCCCTTATCCTAAGGATAGGGGATAAGTTTAAGATCGCGGGGGTCTGACTGCTGGGGGCCCCCCGCGATCTCTTTGTATGGGTGCCAGGCTCGCTTGCCAGATAGTGGGTGTCGACCACCGCACGAAGCGGCGGCCGACACGCCCCCTCAATACATCGCTATGGCAGAGTCGGAGATTGCCGAAGGCAGTGCTCGGGCTCTGCCATAGAGTTGTATTGAGGGAGCGTGTCAGCCGCCACGTTGTGCGGTGGTCAACACGCCCCCTTCCTGCGGGCTGTCGGTGCCCCGTACAAGAGATCGTGGGGGGTCCGACCGCTGGAAGCCCCCCCGCAATCTCCTGTACGGGACCCTGACAGCCCACAGGAAGGGGGCGTGTTGACTTGGCACGAAGTGGTGGCCGACACGCCCCCTCAATACATCGCTATGGCAGAGCCGGAGATTGCCGAAGGCAGAGCTCCGGCTCTGCCATAGAGTTGTATTGAGGGAGTGTGTCAGCCGCCACTTTGTGCGGTGGTCAACATATAAACATATATATTTTTTTAGGGCTCGGGTTGGGGTTATTTTATAAATTGTTTATTTTTAACTTTCTTTAGACAGGATCCGTGCAGAATACATTGCCATCTATGAGGACGGCAATATACCCGTAGAACCTCCTGCAGTATATATTCCGGCTGGATATTCCTCAGTGTGAACCTAGCCTTTTATTTTCTATAAAGAAGATTTTTAACAGTGATGTTCAGATCGCTCTTATAATACACTGCACTGCTATTAAAGTGCAGTGTATTACGCCCTAAAGTAAACTTGTAAACTCTTCGGTCAGTCGATTCTATTCTATTAAATATTGGAAAAGGGGATTCCTACAAATGAAAAACAGAGTTTGGGGATCATAAATGATCCTAATCTCTGTACCTGAGATATGGTTGTGTTATAAAAGAAGCTGTCTATAGACGATATACTTATAAACAACACATATATCTTCATGTATAAGGTAGAGACTATCACATCTCTGCAGGTCTAGATGTTACATCTAGCCTGATTGTTATCAGTAATTAATATAAATATTAATTACCTGTCTCGTGGTTCCTTTCTTGCAGCTGACGGGGGTATGTGTCACGTTCAACCTCTCACCGGGCATCAGTCACCTATAAAAAGACACAGGTATGATAACATGTTCCTGATACATGCTACAGACGCTTATATATATAACACTCTAGGGACAGAACTACTTATCTCAGGAATTATGAAACTGCATCCGAAAAGGAACAAAACATTTCAATAATTTTTGTAAATGTTTTATGCCTCTAAACATTATACTGAAGGTGTTTAATATCTTTTGGTTTTGTTTTCTATAAATATATATATTTTGCGGGTGTAGGGGTTGATGGTTTTATAAATTGTTCGTTTTTTATTTTTAACTTTGTTTAGATGTAATCTGTGCAGAATACATTGCCATCTATGAGGATGGCAATGATCCAGTGGAATTTTCATCCATAATTATTCTGGATTAATATTCCTGAGTGTGAACATAGCCCTTAAATTTTTTTAAAGAGAACAATTAAGAGTGATCTTCTGATCGCTCATATATTACACTGCACTGGAATTAAAGTGCAGTGTATTATGCTTTTCAGCATTATGTTTACAGGCTATGAATTGTCATGGCTTTAGTCAGTTTTTTATTTTTTTGTTTTGATGAGACAGGATGGGGACATGATGAGACAGGGGGAAATGATAGTGGGGGGAGGAACTAAATGCTTAATGAGACAGGGGGAAATGATGAGGGAGGGGGAAATGATGGGGGGATGATGAGACAGGTTGGGGGGATGATGAGACAGGGGGAAATGATGTGGGATGATGAGACAGGTTGGGGGGATGATGAGACAGGGGGAAATGATGAGGGGGGGGAATGATGGGGGACATGATGAAACAGGGTGGGGGATGATGAGACAGGGGAAAATGATAGTGCGGGGAGGAACTAAATGCTTAATGAGACAGGGAGAAATGATGAGGGAGGGGGAAATGATGGGGGATTATGAGACAGGTTGGGGGGATGATGAGACAGGGGGAAATGATGAGGGGGGGAATGATGGGGGGCATGATCAGACAGGGTGGGGGGATGATGACAGGGGAATGATGGGGGGACATGATGAGACAGGGTGGGGGCATGATGAGACAGGGGGAAATGATGAGGGGGGGAATGATGGGGGACATGATGAGACAGGGTGGGTGATGATGAGACAGGGGGAAATGATAGTGGGGGGAGGCACTAAATGCTTAATGTCTGTATGGCTAATGGTGGTCTATGACAGGGGGAAATGATGAGACATGGGGGGGATGATGAGACATGGGGGGTGGCGATGAGAGGGGTAAATGTGGCACAGGGACTGATAAAAGGGAAGGAATGATGTGGCACTGGAGGGGACGGGACAAAACTGATGTGTGGAAGAAAACGAAGTTGGGTGGATGATGTGGCATTTAGTCCAGGTCATTTATTTGACATTTTATTTTTTTACTTAAATTTCTGTGTTAAAATGGGGGTGCGTGTTATACGCCAGTGCATGTTATACGCCGATTAATATGGTATTTATATATATATATATATATATATATATATATATATATATATAAACAGACCTCAAGGTATAGAATTGATTAAAGACTAGAGATATCATTGGTTGTACATAAAATAAATAATTTTATTGTATGCTAATTATTAAAAATATATATTACACTAAAGTCTGAACAGGGCCCTTGTCGCAGACTTATAACATACAGGGAGTGAACTATAAAAATAAGTATGATATATAAAAATATAAAATAAAAATAAAAAATGGATATATAATCACCAAATGAATTGGTATCCTGACACCAAAGTCCGTCTGTGTCCTTATGGTAAAAACCCGTCTGCGTGAATGTCAGACAATGCTTCTGTGTAGGTTGGCACGGGATGTACCCGGCCACAATGATGAATATTACCTGCAGTCACAAGTCCTCTGGATGGGCCCTCAGGACGGTAAGGGACATTTCTCAGCTCATGGCTTAGTTGCACTGAGATGCCGGCTGACTGGCACGGATCTGCGTCCGGCCCAATATTGGGAGCTGAGATCAGGCGGCAGAGAGGGTGTAAGTGCTTGCGGAGAGCCAATGCGATACTTTGTATCAGGGTCCTCGTGCTGTAGATAGTATTATAAGCTCGCTCTTCCTCACACAGTGGTACCCAAATATGGGGGTTCCAGCGCAAAAATACTCTATGATTACTGTATGGACATATATTGACTAATTTATGGTGTCAGGATACCATTTTCTATGGTGATTATATATTCATTTTTTCATTTTACATTTGTATATTTTATATTATTTATTTTATGTTCAACCAACAGGGGTGTTGCTGGGGGGGGGGGGGGGGGTAGGGGGGGGGGGTTTAACAGGCTATAGCCCCAGGTCTCAGGTCGGAGTTTTTCTTTTTTTTTTCTTACATTTTTTTAAAAAATATTAACGCCGCTGCTTTAAGACAGCAGTGGCTTACACCAGACCCAAAGTCCCACGAGATCGGGCAGCTGCCGAGGCTGTTGGGAGCAGAAGTTCCCTGAGCAGGCACGCATGCCTGCTCCTAGCCTGCAACTGTCGGTGTAATAAAATTTATTGCGTCCTGGACAAATCACACCAGCGCCAAGTGAGGGCAAGGAGTGATGGCCAGCGTATTCAGCGCTCTCTCCGACCTGATCCCCAGACCCTGATGAGTGGTGGTGATCTCCAGGTGATGGCATGATAGAGGTGTCATGTGGGTATGTATTTTAGATGTATGCATGACAGATGTATGTATGCATGTATGATAGATGTGTGTGTGTATGTATAATAGATGTATGCATGCATGTATATATGTATGATAGATGTTTGTATGATATATGTTTGTATGTATAATAGATGCATGTAAGTATGTATGATAGATGTGTGTATGTATGATAGATGTATTCATGCATGTATGGTAGATGTGTGCATGCATGATAGATGTATGTATGCATGTAAGATGTATGCAAGTTTGTATGATAGATGTATGCAAGTATGAATGTAGGATAGATGTATGTATGATGTGTGTACGCAATGATATATGTATGTATGATAGGTGTGCATATGTATTTGTGTATGACTGTCTGTCATACATACACCAGCCATAAACACATCTATCATGCATCATCTGGAGGAGGAGGACAGAGGAATCTGGAGGAGGAAAGAGGAGCCGGGGGAAAGACTAAGGGGTTTGGATGAAGCAGACAGAGGAGTCTGGAGGTGGCGGACAGAGGGGTCAGGAGGAGGTGGGGGCAGAGGAATCTGCAGGAGGAGAACAAAGAGGTCTGGAGGAGGAGAACAGAGGGGTCTAGAGGAGGAGGCAGACAAAGGGGTCTGGGCAAGGGGGGCAGGGACAGAACGGTCTGGAGGTGTAGGACAGTGCAGGGGTGGGATTCAACCGAAATAAATAAAAAAACAGTGTGTGGCAGTATTATTATTATTATGGGTACAGTGTGTGGCAGAGGGCACAGTTTCTGGCAGGGTTATATTCAGGAGTAAAGAGTATGACATGGTTAAAGGGGTAGTCCAGTGGTGAAAAACGTATCCCTTATACTAAGGATAGGGGATAAGTTTAAGATCGCGGGGGTCTGACTGCTGGGGCCCCCCAGCGATCTCTTTGTATGGGTGCCAGGCTCGCTGGCCAGATAGTGGGTGTCGACCACCGCACGAAGCGGCAGCCGACACGCCCCCTCAATACATCACTATGGCAGAGTCGGAGATTGCCGAAGGCAGAGCTCGGGCTCTGCCATAGAGTTGTATTGAGGGAGCGTGTCAGCCGCCACGTTGTGCGGTGGTCAACACGCCCCCTTCCTGCAGGCTGTCGGTGCCCCGTACAAGAGATCGTGGGGGGTCCGACCGCTGGAAGCCCCCCCGCAATCTCCTGTACGGGACCCTGACAGCCCGCAGGAAGGGGGCGTGTTGACCACCGCACGAAGTGGCAGCCGAAACGCCCCCTCAATACATCACTATTGCAGAGCCGGAGATTGCCGAAGGCAGAGCTCCGGCCCTGCCATAGAGTTGTATTGAGGGAGCGTGTCAGCAGCCACTTTGTGCGGTGGTCAACATATAAACATATATATTTTTGTAGGGCTCGGGTTGGGATTATTTTATAAATTGTTTATTTTTAACTTTCTTTAGACAGGATCCGTGCAGAATACATTGCCATCTATGAGGACGGCAATATACCCGTAGAACCTCCTGCAGTATATATTCCGGCTGGATATTCCTCAGTGTGAACCTAGCCTTTTATTTTCTATAAAGAAGATTTTTAACAGTGATGTTCAGATCGCTCTTATAATACACTGCACTGCTATTAAAGTGCAGTGTATTACGCCCTAAAGTAAACTTGTAAACTCTTCGGTCAGTCGATTCTATTCTATTAAATATTGGAAAAGGGGATTCCTACAAATGAAAAACAGAGTTTGGGGATCATAAATGATCCTAATCTCTGTACCTGAGATATGGTTGTGTTATAAAAGAAGCTGTCTATAGACGATATACTTATAAACAACACATATATCTTCATGTATAAGGTAGAGACTATCACATCTCTGCAGGTCTAGATGTTACATCTAGCCTGATTGTTATCAGTAATTAATATAAATATTAATTACCTGTCTCGCGGTTCCTTTCTTGCAGCTGACGGGGATATGTGTCACGTTCAACTTCTCACCGGGCATCAGTCACCTATAAAAAGACACAGGTATGATAACATGTTCCTGATACATGCTACAGACACTTATATATATAACACTCTAGGGACAGAACTAGTTATCTCAGCAATTATGAAACTGCATCCGAAAAAGGAACAAAACATTTCAATAATTTTTGTAAATGTTTTATGCCTCTAAACATTATACTGACGGTGTTTAACCACTTAAGGGCTCAGGGTTTTTCAGTTTTTGCACTTTCGTTTTTTCCTCCTTACCTTTTAAAAATCATAACCCTTTTAATTTTCCACCTAAAAATCCATATTATGGCTTATTTTTTGCGTTGCCAATTCTACTTTGCAGTAACTTTTTTAACTTTTGGGGGCTTCCGTTTCTACGCAGTGCCTATTTCGTTAAAAATTACACCTTAACATTATTCTGTAGTTCCATACGGTTAAAATGATACCCTACTTATATAGGTTTTTATTTTGTCGTACTTCTGGAAAAAATCATAACTACATGCAGGAAAATGTATACGTTTAAAAATGTCATCTTCTGACCCCTATAAAGTTTTTTATTTTTCCACGTACAGGGTGGTATGAGGACTCATTTTTTGCGCCGTGATCTGAAGTTTTTATCGGTATGATTTTTGTTTTGATCGGACTTTTTGATCACTTTTCATTCATTTTTAATGGAATAAAAAGTGACCAAAAATGCGCTTTTTTGACTTAGGAGTTTTCTTGCGCGTACGCCATTGACCGTGCGGTTTAATTAATGATATATTTTTATAGTTCGGACATTTACGCATGCGGCGATGACACATATGTTTTTTTATTTATTTTTTTACAGTGTTTTATTTTTTTTATGGGAAAAGGGGGGTGATTCAAACTTTTCTTAGGGAAGGGGTTAAATTACCTTTATTAACACTTTTTTTAACTTTTTTTTTGCAGTGTTATAGGTCCAATAGGGACCTATAACACTGTACACACTGATCTTTTACACAGATCACAGGCGTGTATTAACACGCCTGTGATCAGTGTTATCGGCGCTTGAGTGCTCCTGCCTGGATCTCAGGCACGGAGCAGTCATTCGCCGTTCGGACACCGAGGAGGCAGTTAAGGGCCCTCCCGGTGTCCTGTAAGCTGTTCGGGACGCTGCGGTTTCACCGCGGCGGTCCCGAACACCACGACTGAGCAGCCGGGTCACTTTCATTTTCACTTTAAAAGCAGCGGTCAGCTTTGACCGCCGCTTCTGAAGGGTTAATACCGCACATCGCCGCGATCGGCGATGTGTGGTATTAGCCGCGGGTCCCGGCCGTTGAAGAGTGCCGGACCGACGCGATATGGTGCTAGATCGCGGCGCTAAGGGGTTAATATCTTTTGTTTTTGTTTTCCATAAATATATATATTTTGCGGGTGTAGGGGTTGATGGTTTTATAAATTGTTTGTTCTTTATTTTTTACTTTGCTTAGATGTAATCTGTGCAGAATACATTGCCATCTATGAGGATGGCAATGATCCAGTGGAATTTTCATCCATAATTATTCCAGATTAAAATTCCTGAGTGTTAACATAGCCCTTACATTTTTTTAAAGGGAACAATTAAGAGTGATCTTCTGATCGCTCATATATTACACTGCACTGGAATTAAAGTGCAGTGTATTATGCTTTTCAGCATTATGTTTACAGGCTATGAATTGTCATGGCTTTAGTCAGTTTTATATATTTTTTGTTTTGTTTTATTTTTTGGGTATTTTTTCCTTTTTTTTTTTTTAATTTTATATTTGAAGCAAAATTATAATTTTTATTTATTTATTTCTCTCCATAACATTTCTGCCTTTCTGTATCTTTTTTGTGGGGGAGGGAACATAAAAACATTTTATGAAACTTTTATTTTATTTTTTATTTTAATTATTTTTTTACCCATATTTCCATAACAAATCAAACTCTAATCAATGAGCTGATCATTTCTACTACAGTGCATTATGCCTCTCAGTATTATGCTGAGAGGCAGTGTATGGTTATGGCAATAATTGTCAGTTTTCTTTTCTTTTTTTTTTTTTGAGGATATGATTTTTTGGGAGCATGTATATATATATAAATATATATATATATCTATCTATATATATATATATATATATATACACATATATATATATATATATATATTTACATATATACCTATATATATATAAATATATATATTTTTCTAAATTTAATATTTGATTCAAAAATGTTTTTAAAGAAATGATTTTGTGGAGGTGTTTTATTTTATTTATTCTTTTTATTATTATTTTATTAACTTTGTTTTGTTTTTTAGTTTTTAACTATTCTTATTAAAGGGGTACTCAGCCGCAAACATCTTATCCGCTATCTAATGCTAGGGACCCCCGCAATCTCCTGCGCGGCACCCTGTCATTCAGCACATGGAGCGAACTCCGCTCCGTGCCCGATGACTGTCGATGGGGATAAGATGTTTGCGGTGGAGTACCCCTTTAAGGGACTTTAAGCAGCGATCGATTGATAGCTCATATAATAATACACTGCACTAGTATGATATTGCAAAGAAAATAAAAAAAAACTTAGGGGGTTCACACTGTATTAATTACCGTATTTATCGGCGTATAACACGCACTTTTTAGGCTAAAATTTTTAGCCTAAAGTCTATGTGCGTGTTATACGCCGATACCGCCCCAGGAAAGGCAGGGGGAGAGAGGCCGTCGCTGCCCGCTTCTCTCCCCCTGCCTTCCCTGGGGTCTAGAGCCCTGCTGCCGGCCCTTCTCACCCCCTGGCTATCGGCGCCGCTGCCCGTTCTGTCCCCCTGACTATCGGTACCGGCGCCGAAAGCCAGGGGGAGAGAAGGGGCAGCGGCACCCATTCCCGGCGCCACTGCCCCGTTGCCTCCCCCCATCCCCGGTGGCATAATTACCTGGGTCGGGTCCGCGCTGCTGCAGGCCTCCGGTGTGCGTCCCGTTCGTCGTTGCTATGCACTGCACGGCGTGGCGCATGACGTCAGTGCGCCGCGCCTTGCATAGCAACGACGCAGGGGACGCACGCCGGAGGCCTGCAGCAGCGCGGACCCGACCCAGGTAATTATGCCACCGGAGATGGGGGGAGGCAACGGGGCAGCGGCGCCGGCAATGGGTGCCGCTCCCCCTTCTCTCCCCCTGGCTATCGGCGCCGCTTCTCTCCCCCTGGCTATCTGCGCCGGCAATGGGGCGCCGGTACCGATAGTCAGGGGGACAGAACGGGCAGCGGCGCCGATAGCCAGGAGGAGAGAAGGGCCGGCAGCACGGCTCTAGACCCCAGGAAAGGCAGGGGGAGAGAAGCAGGCAGCCACAGCCTCTCTCCCCCTGCCTTTCCTGGGGATGTATCGGGGTATACACGCGCACACACACGCACCCTCATTTTACCATGGATATTTGGGTAAAAAACTTTTTTTTATCCAAATATCCTTGGTAAAATGAGGGTGCGTGTTATAGGCCGGTGCGTGGTATACCCCGATAAATACGGTATCTATACCGAGGTACTGTGATACATTATTCCTGTAGTGCCAAGGAAAACCAAACAGATATAATATATACCCCAAAAAGGATATGTATACCGTATTTATCGGCGTATAACATGCACTTTTAAAACTTAAATTTAAGGCAAAAAGCCTGCCTGCGTGTTATACGCCAATAAATCTTCTGGTCACTGATTTAAAGCGGCCGCAGCAGCTGCTTGTTAAGTATTAGAAGCACGGCTGCGGCCACTTTAAATCAGTGACCAGGGGTGTCTCCTCCCCGCTCTGGAAAACTGTCACTTGTTTTCTCCCGCACTATCGACAGGTACTGGTGGATAGTGCGGGAGACGCTGATTAAAATGAGCCCTACCTTGTCCGGATCTGCACCGCCGTTCTCCCGCAAATGTAGTTTTATTATGTGTTGGAATCTTCCTGTAACTGGCATGGGCGGGGCTTCGGCGCTTAACTGGCAATGTCAGTGCCGCATATGAATATTCATCCCCCCTCCCTCCAGTTCTCCCTCTCTTTGCCGCTCCTAACTGGGGGGAGGGGGAATGAATATTCATAAGCGGCGCTGACGTCAGTGCCAGTTAAGCGCCGAAGCCCCGCCCATGCCAGTTGCAGAAGATTTCAACACATAATAAAACTACAATTGGGGGAGAACGGCGGCGCAGATCCGGACAAGGTAGGGCTCATTTTAATCAACGTCTCCCGCACTATCGACCAGTACCTGTGGATAGTGCAGGAGAAAACAAAGTGACAGTTTTACTTTTAATTTTTCTTACCTCCCCCTTCCTCATCATTCCCCCTTTTCCCTGCTTTTTATAGTTTTTTTTATTTTCCTTACCTGGCTGCGCTTCGGTAGGCCAGGTCAGGTGGGGGGTCTTGCGGGCTGCAGTCAGGGAAGCAGATGAATGACGTCCTCTCCCGGCTTCTCTGCGCGGCATCAGAGACATCACTTTTTGTTTCCTGTAGTCGCCGCACTCCGAACTCTGACTAGTGGCATTTTCAGGAAATGAAAAGTGACGTCACTGATGATGCCGCGCAGAGGAGTCGGGAGAGGACGTCATTCATCTGCTTCACTGTCCGCAGCCCGCAAGACAGCCGAAGCCCAGCCAGGTAAGGAAAATTTAAAAAAATATGAAAAACAGGGAAAAGGGGGAATGATGAGGGAGGGGAAGAACAGCATAGGAGGAACATGATGGCTGGATGATGAGACAGGGTGGGGGGGATGATGAGACAGGGGGAAATGATGAGGAAGGGGGAAATGATGGGGGATGATGAGACAGGTTGGGGGGATGATGAGACAGGGGGAAATGATGAAGGAGGTGGAAATTATGGGGGGATAATGAGATGGGTTGGGGGGTGATGAGACAGGGGGAAATGATGAGGGGGGAATGATGGGGGCATGATGAGACAGGGTGGGGGGATGATGAGGGGGAAATGATGGGGGGAATGATGAGACAGGTTGGGGGGATGATGAGACAGGGTGGAGGGATGATGAGGGGGGAATGATGGGGGACATGATGAGACAGGGTGGGGGATGAGGAGACAGGGGAAAATGATGAAGTGGGAATGATGGGGGACATGATGAGCAAGGGTGGGGGATGATGAGACGTGGGGGAAATGATGAGGGGGGAATGATGGGGGACATGATGAGACAGGGTGGGGGATGATGAGAGATGGGGAAATGATGGTGGGGGAGGCACTAAATGCTTAATGTCTGTATGGCTAGTGGTGATCTTATGACAGGGGGAAATGATGAGACATGGGGGGATGATGAGACATGGGTGGTGGTGATGAGAGGGGTAAATGTGGCACAGGGACTGATAAAAAGGAAGGAATGATGGGGCGCTGGAGGGGACGGGACCAAACTGTGGTGCAGAAGAAAACGAAGTTGGGGGGATGATGTGGCATTTAATCCAAGTCATTTATTTTACATTTTATTTTTTTTTGCTTAAATTTCCCTGTTAAAATGGGGGTGCGTGTTATACGCCCGTGCGTGTTATACGCCAATAAATACGGTAATTATCTATACCAAGGTACTGTGATTTACTATTCCTGTAGTGCCAACGAAAACCAAACAGATAAAATATATACCCCAAAAAGGATATATATACAGTAACCCCTCGAGATACGATGGCCTCGACATACGTTGTCAAAGCTGACAGCGGTGTCTAAAGGAAACTTTTAACACTCCCTGGTGGTCCAGTGGGGTGGATCGCATCCCGACCCCCCACCCCCCGTAGCACGATTGCGGGGGGGGCGATCTACTGTGGAGGTAGCCGGAGGGCTTACCTTTGCTTCCATCCTGGCTGCTGTGCTCTGAATGATAAAGCCTGGCAGGGCCAGGCTTTATCAATAGAGCACAGATCACACTGATCAATATGGTTCTATCCAACCATAATGATCTGTATGTGGAATCTAATGATTCCTCCTAAAAGTGTAAAAAAAAAATAGAAAGTCTAAAAATACACACATTAACGTCCTTATTAAAAGTTTAAATCACCCCCCTTTTCCCAAATTCCATATAAAAAATATACATAAACATAATAAAAAGTAAACATTTATGGTATCGTCGAGTCCGTAAATGTCCGACCTATAAAAATATATCATTAATTAAACTGCATGGTCAATGGCATACATGCAAAAAAATTCCAAAGTCCAAAATTGCATTTTTTTGGTCACTTTTTATATCATAAAAAATTTTATAAAAAAGCGATAAAAAGTCCAATCAAAAAAAAAATGGTACCGCTAAAAACTTCAGATCATGGCGCAAAAAAAAGCCCTCATACCGGCCCATACATGGAAAAATAAAAAAAAGTTTTAGGGGTCAGAAGAGGAATATTAAACGTATTAATTTTCCTGCTTGTAGTTATGAATTTTTCCAGAAGTACGACAAAATCAAACCTACATAAGTAGGGTATCATTTTAATCGTAGGGACCAACAGAATAAAGATAAGGTGTCATTTTTACTGAAAAATGCACTGCGTAGAAACAGAAGCCCCCAAAAGTGACAAAATTTTGTTTTTTTTCTTCAATTTTGTCTCACAATGATTTTTTTTTTCCGTTTCCCCGTTGATTTTTGTGTAAAATGACTGATGTCATTACAAGGTAGAATTGGTGGCACAAAAACTGTGCATCCCTGGGCTACCTAAGTCCCTGGCATACCTCACTGTTTACATACCAGGGTGCATCCTTGTGTTGTAAAAATAGAGAGCATCTGGGCATGCTGAGAGCTGTAGTTTTGCAACAACTGGATTCACCCTGTACAAAACCCTCTTTTTTTTCTGGTTTATCGGTACTTTGTGTGGTTATTTTTACTTACTTTGGGTTGAAATTTTATTGACTCAGGAACCAATTACCAGTTTTCCATAGAGATATGTACTCAACATATGATGGTCTCGGGGTTCCGGAACCAATTATCAGTTTTCCATAGACATAAGTACTCAACATATGATGGTTTCAACATACAATGGTCCTCCCGGAACCAATTACCATCATATATTGAGGGGCCACTGTGTATATATATATATATATATATATATATATATATAGAAACAGACCTCAAGGTATAGAATTGATTGAAGACTAGAGATATCATTGATTGTACATAAAATAAAATTTTTTATTGTATGCTAATTATTAAAAAGATATATTACACTAAATTCTGAACAGGGCCCTTGTTGCAGACTTATACCATACAGGGAGTGAACTATAAAAATAAGTATGATATATAAAAATATAAAATAAAAAAATGCATATATAATATGAAATGAAATGATATCCTGACACCATAAATTAGTCAATATATGTCCATACAGTAATCATAGAGTATTTAGTGAGGGCCAAAGACCAACAGGGGTCTCCTAAAGTCCGTCTGTGTCCTTATGGTGAAAACCCATCTGCGTGAATGTCAGACAATGCTTCTGTGTAGGTTGGCACGGGATGTACCTGGCCACAATGATGAATATTAACTGCAGTCACAAGAAGTCCTCTGGATGGGCCCTCAGGACGGTAAGGGGCGTTCTCCGCTCGTGGCTTAGTTGCACTGAGATGCCAGCTGAATGGCACGGTTCTGCGTCCGGCCCAATGTTGGGAGCGGAGATCAGGCAGCAGAGAGGGTGTAAGTGCTTGCGGAGAGCCAATGCGATACTTTGTATCAGCATACTCGTGCTGGAGATAGTATTACAAGCACGCTCTTCCTCACATAGTGGTACCCAAATATGGAGGTTCCAGCACAAAAATACTCTATGATTACTGTATGGACATATATTGACTAATTTATGGTGTCAGGATACCATTTTATATGGTGATTATATATATTCGTTTTTTCATTTTACATTTGTATATTTTATATTATTTATTTTATGTTCAACCAACAGGGGTGTTGCTGGGGGGGGTTAACAGGCTATAGCCCCAGGTCTCAGGTCGGAGTTTTTTCTTTTTATTTCTTAAATTTTTTTAAAAAATATTAACGCCGCTGCTTTAAGACAGCAGTGGCTTACACCGGACCCCAAGTCCCACGAGATCGGGCAGCTGCTGAGGCTGTTGGGAGCAGAAGTTCCCTGAGCAGGCACGCATGCCTGCTCCTAGCCTGCAACTGTCATTTTATATGGTGATTATATATTCATTTTTTTTTATTTTACATTTTTTACATTATTTATTTTATGTACAACCAACAGGGGTGTTGCTGGGGGGGGGGGGGGGGCTAACGGGGCTATAGCCCTGTCAGGATCCGGACTGAAATGCGGAGAGGACACTGGAGGTGGATCCTCTGTGTCAGTGAGGTGATGGCGTGGGCCGTACCAGGGGAACGGAATATAAGGGGTTACTGGTTTTCACCAGAGCCCGCCGCAAAGCGGGATGGACTTGCAGCGGCAGGTAACGTAACCCCCAGGTTGTTCCACCCGATAGCGACTCAACCCCACTGACAGCTGAGACAGGCGCGGTACACAGGGACAAGGCAAGAGCAAGGTCGGACGTAGCAGAAGGTCAGGGCAGGCAGCAAAGGGTCATAGTCAGGGGCAACGGCAAGGGTCTGGATACACAGGCTAGGGATACACAAAACACTTTCTCAGGGTACTAGGGCAACAGTGGGTATTTATAGAAGTGGGTATTTATAGTGTAGGGAGGTGATTAGAACTAATTGGGCCAGGCACCAATTAACGGTGCGCTGGCCCTTTAAATCTCAGAACATCGGCGCGCGCGCCCAAGGGAGCGGGGCTGCGCGCGCCGTGACGAGACAGACACAGAAGGAGGGTGAGTAGAACGGGACACGATCCGTGAACGGGTCTGACCCGTCCCACGGATTGCGTCCCCGCCGGCACGAACACAGCAGCGCTCGCGGTCAGAGACAGAGACCGGAGCGCTGCTGTTACTACAACGCCGCGAACACTCCGGGGAAGCCGCAGGACCCGGAGAGCTCAGCGTTACAGTACACCCCCCCCCCTAGGTCTCCCCCTCTTTTTGGAGCCAAGGAACCTATAGATGAGGTCCTTGTCGAGGATATTGTCCTCGGGCTCCCAAGACCTCTCTTGGGGGCCACAATTCTCCCAGTCAACAAAAACCTCTGACAACCTTGGAGGCGAGGATTTCTTTTACCGTGAAGACATCAGAGGAGCCAGAGACAGGAGCAGGAACGGTGACCTTGGGGGAAAAGCGGTTAAGAACGAGAGGTTTGAGAAGGGAAACATGAAAGGAGTTAGGAATACGAAGAGAAGGAGGAAGATGAAGCTTGTAGGAGACAGAGTTGATTTGACTTTTGACTTTAAATGGTCCAAGGTAACATGGACCCAGCTTGTAGCTAGGAACACGAAACTGGATATATTTGGCAGAGAGCCACACTTTGTCACCAGAAGCGAAGACAGGAGGAGTTCTTCTCTTTTTATCTGCATGTCTCTTCATTCGAGACGAGGCCAGTAGGAGCGACTTTTGAGTCTCCTTCCAGATAGCGGAGAAGTCCCGGGTTACTTCATCCACGGCAGGGACTCCAGAAGAAGTGGGAATGGGGAGGGGGGGCAGAGGGTGACGGCCGTACACCACAAAGAATGGGGATTTGGCGGAGGATTCAGAGTCTTTGAAATTGTACGAGAATTCAGCCCAGGGCAGGAGACAAAATGTCGCAAGTAGTCACCAAGAATCTGGTTTACTCTTTCCACTTGTCCATTGGATTGGGGGTGATAGGAGGATGAGAAATCCAATTTGATCTTTAATTGATTACAGAGAGCTCTCCAAAATTTTGACACAAATTGAACGCCTCTATTCGAGATGATATGCGTGGGAAGCCCGTGAAGACGAAAAATCTGCAGAAAAAAATGCTTCGCCAACTGTGGCGGAGAAGAAAGGCCTGGAAGCGGAATGAAGTGGGCCATTTTGGAAAAACGATCAATGACCACCCAGATATCGGTGTTGCCATGGGATACGGGAAGATCTGTAATGAAATCCATGGCAATTTGGGACCATGGTTGTTCAGGGACGGGCAAAGGATGGAGGAGTCCAGCAGGCTTCTGGCGAGGGGTTATATCCCGGGCACAAACAGTACAAGCTTGAACAAAATCAGTAACGTCACCCTCTAGTGTAGGCCACCAATACAGACGGGAGATTAGCTGAATGGACTTTTTAATGCCAGCATGACCAGCCAGGTGAGAAGAATGCCCCCATTTTAGGATCCTGAGGCGAAGGCGTGGAGGAACGAAAGTCTTTCCAGGGGGGGGGTTTGCCCCAGTGAGGCTGGAGCAGAGGAGACCAGGCACTCAGGTGGTATGATATGCTGCAGAGGGGCTTCAGACTCGGAGGCATCAGAGGAACGCGAAAGGGCGTCAGCTCTGACATTCTTGTCAGCGGGATGAAAGTGTATCTCGAAGTTGAAGCGGACAAAAAACAATGACCATCTAGCCTGGCGAGGATTCAGACGCTGAGCGGAATGGAGGTAAGACAAATTCTTGTGGTCAGTGTAAATGACAATGGGGTGTTTGGAACCCTCCAATAGATGTCTCCACTCCTCGAGTGCTAACTTGATGGCCAGAAGTTCACGATCTCCAACAGAGTAGTTCTTCTCTGCCGGAGAGAAAGTCTTTGAAAAAAAAACACAAGTAATGTTACGTCCGGTAGCGTTTTTTTTTACAGAAGTATGGCTCCGGCTCCGACTGAGGAAGCGTCTACTTCCAGGAGAAGGGTTTCAACGGATCAGGTCTGGACAGAACTGGTGCAGAGGCGAAGGCAGCTCTCAGATGATTGAAGGCCTCATCCGCTTGTGGAGGCCACGACTTAGGATTAGCATTCCTCCTGGTCAGAGCCACAATAGGGGCCACAATGGTGGAGAAGTGGGGAATAGACTGTCGATAATAGTTGGCGAATCCCAGGAAGCGTTGGATAGCACGGAGTCCAGAAGGGCGTGGCCAATCCAAAACCGCCAACAGTTTATCAGGAAAAAATCAAGATAAGTCCCGAAAGATCTCATTAACAAAGTCCTGGAAGACTGCAGGGGCGTTGCAGAGCCCAAAGGGCATAACTAGATATTCAAAATGTCCATCTCTGGTATTGAAAGCGGTTTTACACTCATCACCTTTACAGATGCGAATAAGATTATACGCGCCCCTTAAGTCCAGTTTGGTGAAGATTCTTGCTCCGCGTAGACGGTCAAAGAGTTCGGAGATCAAAGGCAGGGGATAGCGGTTTTTGATGGTAATCTTGTTTAAACCGCGGTAGTCAATATATGGGCGTAAGGATCTGTCCTTTTTAGAAACAAAGAAGAACCCCGCTCCAGCAGGGGATGAGGATTTCCGAATAAAACCTCTCTTTAGGTTCTCCTGGATATACTCCGTCATGGCTTGAGTCTCTGGGGCTGACAGAGGGTAAATCCTGCCACGGGGCGGAGTGGTACCAGGAAGGAGGTCAATGGGACAATCATAAGGTCTATGAGGAAGTAAGATCTCTGCTTGCTTTTTGCAGAATACATCTGAAAAGTCCTGGTAAGCCTTGGGAAGGCCCGGTAAAGATGAAGCCTCAGGGGTTTGACAGGTGGGAGCAGATGTGAGACATCACTTGTGACAAGAAGGACCCCAACTTTTGATCTCCCCGGTGGTCCAGTCGAGGGTAGAAGCATGACGCTGGAGCCACGGCAGGCCGAGAAGAACTTCAGAGGTGCCGTTAGGCAGAACGAAAAATTCTATTTTTTCATGGTGAAGTCCAATGCTCATGGGCAGGGGTTCAGTGCGGTAGCGCACAGTGCAGTCCAATTTCTCTCCGTTTACAGAAGAGATAAAGAGCGGCTTGACGAGACGGGTTACTGGAATACTGAACCTATTAACGAAAGAGGCCAAGAAGGCCACTGCTGAGAAGGAGGAGTTGGCGGAAGGAGAAATCCGCACAGGTACAGTCAGACGTGGAGAGGCTGAATTCACACCAAGTGTCGTTTCACCCTTGTGAAGTAGGTGCGTGCGTTTCTCCTGACGCGGAGGGCGGATAGGACAGTCTTTTAGGAAATGTTCGGTACTAGCACAGTACAGGCACAAATTCTCATTTCGGTAGCGAGTCCTCTCTAGTAGGGTCAGGCGAGACCGATCCACTTGCATAGCCTCCTCGGCGGAAGGCACAGGAACAGATTGCAAAGGACGTTGGAAGAGAGGAGCCGGGGAGAAAAACCGCCTGGTGCGAACAAGATCCTTTTCCTGTCGAAGTTCCTGGCGTCTTTCCGAGAAACGCATGTCGATGCGGGTGGCCAAATGGATGAGTTCTGACAGGTTAGCAGGAATTTCTCGTGCGGCCAGGACATCTTTGATGTTACTGGATAAGCCTTTCTTGAAGGTCGCGCAAAGGGCCTCATTATTCCAGGACAGCTCTGAGGCGAGGGTGCGGAACTGGATGGCGTATTCACCCACAGAAGAAGTCCCTTGGACAACGTTCAGCAAAGCAGTCTCGGCTGAGGAAGCCCGGGCTGGCTCCTCAAAAACACTACGTACTTCAGAGAAGAAGGACTAGATAGTAGCGGTGGCGGGATCGTTGCGGTCCCAAAGCGGTGTGGCCCATGACAAGGCCTTTCCAGAAAGACTGACCACGAAAGCCACCTTAGACCGTTCAGTAGGGAATTGGTCCAACATCATCTCCAGGTGTAGGGAACACTGGGACAGGAAACCACGGCACTGTTTAGAGTCCCCATCAAACTTGTCCGGTAGAGACAGGCGGAAGTTGGGAGCAGCCACTCGCTGCGGAGGAGATGCAGGAGCTAGAGGAGGAGATGGTTGCTGTAGTTGCGGCAGAAGCTGTTGCAGCATAACGGTCGGTTGAGTCAGCTGCTGTCCTTGTTGCGCGATCTGCTGTGATTGCTGGGCGACCACGGTGGTTAGGTTAGCGACACTAGGCAGCGGGACCTCAGCGAGATCCATGGCCGGATCTACTGTCAGGATCCGGACTGGAATGCGGAAAGGACACTGGAGGTGGATCCTGTGTCAGTGAGGTGATGGCGTGGGCCGTACCAGGGGAATGGAATCTAAGGGGTTACTGGTTTTCACCAGAGCCCGCCGCAAAGCGGGATGGACTTGCAGCGGCAGGTAACCCCCAGGTCGTTCCACCCGATAGCGACTCAACCCCACTGACAGCTGAGACAGGCGCGGTACACAGGGACAAGGCAAGAGCCAGGTCGGACGTAGCAGAAGGTCAGGGCAGGCTGCAAAGGGGCAACGGCAAGGGTCTGGATACACAGGCAAAGGATACACAAAACGCTTTCTCAGGGCACTAGGGCAACAAGATCCGGCAGGGACAGGAAGGGGGAGTGGGTATTTATAGTGTAGGGAGGTGATTAGGCACCAGGCACCAATTAACGGTGCGCTGGCCCTTTAAATCTCAGAACATCAGCGCTAGGGAGCTGGGCCACGCGCGCCGGGACGAGACAGACACAGGAGGAGGGTGAGTAGAACGGGGCGCGATCTGAGAACAGGTCTGACCCGTCCCACGGATCGCGTCCCCGCCTGCACGAACACAGCAGCGCTCGCGGTCAGAGACAGAGACCGGAGCGCTGCTGTTACTACAACGCCACGAGCGCTTCGGGGAAGCCGCGGGACCCGGAGTGCTCGGCGTTACAAGCCCAAGGTCTCAGACCGGAGTTTTAATTTTTTTTCCTTACATTTTTTTTATAAATATTACTACCGCTGCTTTTAGACAGCAGTGGCTTACACCGGACGCCAAGTCCCATGAGATCGGGCAGCTGCCGAGGCTGTTGGGGGCAGAAGTTCCCTGAGCAGGCATGCATGTCATGTGGGTATGTATTATAGATGTATGCATGACAGATGTATGTATGCATGTATGGTAGATGTGTGTATGTATAATAGACGAATGCATGCATGTATATATGTATGACAGATGGTGTATGATATATGTATGTATGTATAATAAATGTATGTATGTATGTATGATAGATGTGTGTATGTATGATAGATGTATACATGCATGTATGATAGATGTGTGCATGCATGATAGATGTATGTATGCATGTAAGATGTATGCAAGTATGTATGATAGATGTACGCAAGTATGAATGTAGGATAGATATATGTACAATGTGTGTACGTAATGATATATGTATGTATGATAGGTGTGTGTATGTATTTGTGTATGACTGTCTGTTATACATACACCAGTCATAAACACATCTATCATGCATCATCTGGAGGAGGAGGACAGAGGAATCTGGAGGAGGAAAGAGGAACCGGGGGAAAGACTAAGGGGTTTGGATGAAGCAGACAGAGGAGTCTGGAGGTGGCGGACAGAGGGGTCTGGAGGAGGTGGGGGCAGAGGAATCTGCAGGAGGAGAACAAAGAGCTCTGGAGGAGGAGGTGGACAAAGGGATCTAGAGGAGGAGAAAAGAGGGGTCTGGAGGAGGAGGCAGACAAAGAGGTCTGGGCAAGGGGGGGCATAGGAATCTGGAGGGGGCGAAGGACAGAGGGGTCTGGAGGTGGAGGACAGTGCAGGGGTGGGATTCATCTGAAATTTAAAAAAAAACAGTGTGTGGCAGTATTATTATTATTATTATTATGGGTACAGTGTGTGTACATTTTCACAAGGAGTAATAGGAAAAAAAGCCCCCCAAATTTGTAACCCCATTTCTTCTGAGTATATAAATACCCCATATGAGGATGTAAAGTGCTCTGCGGGCAAACTACAATACTCAGAAGAGAAAGAGCGCCACTGGGCTTTTGTAGGGAGAATGTGCAACGCGCGCCGGCATTTACAAAGCCCTCATGCTGCAGGAAAAGTGGACCCCCCCACATGTGACCGTATTTTGGAAACTACACCCCTTACAGAATGTAAAAAGGGGTGCAGTGAGAGTTTACACCCCACAGGTGTCTGACAGATTTTTTGAACTGAACAGTTGTCCGTAAAAATGAAAATTTCCATTTGCACAGCCCACTGTCCCAAAGATCTGTCAAACGATAGTGAGGTGTAAATGCTCATTGCACCCCTTATTACAATCCGTGAGGGGTGTAGTTTCTAAAATGAGGTCACATGGGGGGAGGTCCACTGTTCTGGCACCATGGGGGCTTTGTAAACGCACATGGTCCCCGACTTCAATTCCAAACAAATTCTCTCTCCAAAAGCCCAATGGTGCTCCTTCTCTTCTGAGCATTGTAGTTTGCCAGCAGAGCACTTTACATCCACATGTGGGGTATTTCTATACTAAAATTTTGGGAGGCTTTTTCTCCTATTACCCCCTGTCAAAATGAAAAATTTGGGGTAACACCAGCATTTTAATGAAAAAAATCTAAGTTTTGATTTTCACGTTCAACTTTAGCAGAAACTTGTCAAACACCTGTGGGGTGTAAAGGCTCACTGTACCCCTTGTTACATGCCTTGAGGTGTTGTTTCCCAAATAGTGTGCCATGTGGGGCTTTTTTTTATCTGTTCTGGCACCATAGGGGCTTCCTAAATGCGACATGCCCCCCAAAAAACATTTCAGCAAAATTTGCTTTCCAAAAGCCAAATGTGGCTTCTTCTTTTCTGAGTAGTGTGTCCACAATGCACCTGACTTCTAGAAATGGGGTTGCAACTTTTGGGGGGGGGGGCATTTTCTACTATTACCTCTTGTAAAAATGGTTAATTTGGTAAACAAACTGCCTTTTAGTAAAAAAAAAAAATAAAAAAAAAAAAGGCTCACTGTACCCCTTGTTGCGTGCCATGAGGGATGTAGTTTCCAAAATAGTATGCCATGTGTTTTTCTTTTGTTTTGTTTTTTGCTGTCGTGGCACCATAGGGGCTTCCTAAATGTGACATGCCCCCCAAAAACCATTTCAGCAAAATTCACATTCCAAAATCCCATTGTCGCTTCTTTACTTTACGTTCACATATCAGGTATTTCCTTACTCGAGAGAAATTGGGTTACACATTTTGGGGGGCTTTTTTGGCTTTTACCCCTTGTAAAAATTCAAAAACTGGGTCTACAAGAACATGTTAGTGTAAAAAATGGAGATTTTTAATATCCTCCTTTACTTTGCTGCTATTCCTTTGAAACACCTAAAGGGTTAACAAATTTTCTGAATGTCATTTTCAATACTTTGAGGGGTACAGTTTTTCTAATGGGGACATTTATGGACATTTGTGGGGTATTTCTAATATGAAATCCCCTTCAAAACTGAACTGGTCCCTGAAAAATTCCGATTTTGAAAATTTTGTGAAAAATTGGAAAATTGCTGCTGAACTTTGAAGCCCTCTGATGTCTTCCAAAACTAAAAACATGTCAACTTTATGATGCAAGCATAAAGTAGACATATTGTATATGGGAATCAATATATAATTAATTTGGTATGTCTATTTTCCTTACAAGCAGAGTGCTTCAAAGTTAGAAAAATGCTAAATTATCAAATTTTTTATGAAATTTTGGAATTTTTCACCAAGAAATTATGCAAGTATCGTAAAGACCAGAGCGTTTTTTGCACATCTGACCACTGTCACATTAAGCATTAATAACTCTGGGATGCTTTTACTTATGAATTTTATTCTGAGATAGTTTTTTCGTGACGTATTATACTTTAACATAGCGGTAACATTTTGTCGATACTTGCATCATTTCTTGGTGAAAAATTCAAAAATTTCATGAAAATTTTGCACATTTTGAATTTTTCTAACTTTGATGCTCTCTGCTTATAAGGAAAATAGACATACCAAATAAATTATATATTGATTCACATATACAATATGTCTACTTTATGTTTGCATCATAAAGTTGACATATTTTTACTTTTGGAAGATATCAGCGGGCTTCAAAGTTCAGCAGCAATTTTCCAATTTTTCTCAAAATTTTCAAAATCGGAATTTTTCAGGGACCAGTTCAGATTTGAAGTTGATTTAAAGGGCCTTCATATTAGAAATACCCCATAAATGACCCCATTATAAAAACTGCACCCCTCAAAGTATTAAAATACCTGGCAGGTGCGCTCCATGTGTTCTGGTCTCGGCCTGGCCCACCTCCACGCCGAGACCAGGACACATGGAGCGCACCTGCCAGGCATTTTATTGTTTTTTCATCCTCCGCAACAGTATGTAATGAGGCTTATCACACAGTGACTACAACACCCCTGAGGAAGTCGCTTCGCGACGGAACGTGTGGGGTTCAGTGACCCCGTCCTCTGTTACAACATCTGTGTCGTTGGCCTGTGTGGAGTGCATCCCACGTGTGGTATTGTATATTGGCAATAGGGCAGCATTCTAGGTTTAATATTATTGTATTATTGTATCCTATCTAGGATTATATATTATATGCTATATTATTGTGGTGCCCACTGTGCCCAGACATTGTATTATCTTGAGTAGCCACATTGAGCCAACACCATTTATTAATATCATATTTTCAGTAGGACAGGGTCATTTACTCAGGGCAGGGGGTCATGGCCCTGCTTCGAGGCCGTGTTGTGGCTCTTTAGGAGCCTTTTAAATGGTTTTAAATATTTTTGTAACTTGATCTGTACTAATAAAGATATTGTTGTTAACTCAGTGGAGTGCACTTTGTTTTCAGTGGCAGCTGTTTTTTGATAGTAAAGTGTTCGGAGGGTGCAGTAGAGGGCTCAGAAGGGAAGGAGCGATAATGGGATTTTGGAGAGTGAATTTTGCGGAAATGGTTTTTGGATCGCATGTCACATTTAGGAAGCCCCTGTGGTGTCAGAACAGCAAAAAAAAAAACATGTGGAATGCTATTTTGGAAACTACACCCCTCAAGGAACGTAACAAGGGGTACAGTGAGCCTTAACACCCCACAGGATTTTGACGACTTTTCGTTAAAGTTGGATGTGGGTTTCCCCCTAAATTTTACATTTTTACACGGGGTAATAGGAGAAAATGCCCCCCAAAATTTGTAACCCCATCTCTTCTGAGTATGGAAATACCCCATATGTGGATGTCAAATGCACTGCGGGCGCACTACAATGCTCAGAAGAGAAGGAGCCACATTTGGCTTTTGGGGTATTTATATACTCAGAAGAAATGGGGTTACAAATTTTGGGGGTCTAGTTTTCTATTACCCCTTGTAAAAATGAAAAATTTGGGATAACACCAGCATTTTAGTGAAAAAATACAAAATTTTAATTTTCACGTCCAACTTTAACGAAAATTCGTCAAACATCTGTGGGGTATTAAGGCTCACTATACCCCTTGTTACGTTCCATGAGGGGTGTAGTTTCCAAAATGGGGTCACATGTTTTTTTTTTGTGTGTTTATGTCAGAACAGCTGTAACGATCAGCCACCCCTGTGCAAATCACCTCAAATGTACATGGTGCGCTCTCACTCCTGGCGCCCGCAGAGCATTTTATGCCCACATATGGGTTATTTCCATACTATTTGCGTTACAAATTTTTGGGGGTCTTTTTTTCCTTTTACAATGACATGCTGGAGTAGACCCCGACTTTACCTTTTCATAAGGGGTAAAAGGAGAAAAAGCCCACCAAAATTTGTTAGACAATTTCTCCTGAGTACGGAAATACCCCATATGTGGCCCTAAACTGTTGCTTTGAAATACGACAGGGCTCCGAAGTGAGAGAGCGCCATGTGCATTTGAGGACTAAATAAGGGATTTGCATGGGACGGACCCGGATATAAAAATTACACTTGCCTCCGATACCAAAAATACCCTATGACAGTGTTTCCTAAACAGGATGCCTCCAGCTGTTGCAAAACTTCCAGCATGCCTGGAAAGTCAATCGCTGTCCGGCAATACTGGGACTTGTCTTGCAACAGCTGGAGGCTCTGTTTTGGAAACAGTGTCATACGAGAATTTTTCTATTTTTATTTGGGGGGAGGGGGGTCTGTGTAGGGGTATGTGTATATGTAGTGTTTTACCCTTTATTCTGTAAAGGTGTAGTGTAGTGTAGTGTTTTTAGGGTACACTGACAGGGCCGGGGTCTACAGCGAGTTTCCCTCTGGGAGTTTGAGCTGCGGTGGAAAATTTGCTGCATCTCAAACTTGTAGCAAGAAACTCGCTGTAGACCCCCGCCCGTGTGAATGTACCCTGTACATTAACATTGGGGGGGAAGCAAAACTACCATTACCAGCATGCCCCTTGGCTGTTCGTGCATGCTGAGGGTTGAAGTTTTACAACAGCTGGAGGCACACTGGTTGCAAAACACAGAGTTTGTTACTTATCTCAGTGTTCCCCAATCAGTGTGCCTCCAGCTGCTGCAAAACTACAACTCCCTGCATGTACGGTCTATCAGTGCATGCTGGGAGTTGTAGTTTGCCACAGCTGGAGGCACACTGGTTGCGAAACACTGAGTTAGGTAACAAACTTTGCAAACCAGTGTGCCTTCAGCCATTGCAAAAACTACAACTCTTAGCATACAGTGACAACTGAAGGACATGCTGGGACTTGTAGTTATGCAACAGCGGGAGGCATACTACTAACACTCCCAGCATGCCCTTTGGTTTTCCGTGCATAACTCAGTGTTTCTCAACCAGGGTGCCTCCAGCTGTTGCAAAACTACAACTCCCAGCACGCCCAGACAGCTGAAAGACATGGTGGGTGTTGTAGTTTTGCAACATCTGGAGGGTCACAGTTTGGAGACCACTGTGCAGTGGTGTCCGAACTGTAGCCCTCCAGATGTTGGAAAACTTCAACTCCAAGCATGCCCAGACTGTCCAGGCATGATGGAAGTTGTAGTTCTGCAACATCTGAAGGACCAGATGTTACAGAACTACAACTCCCAGCATGCCTGGACTGTCTGGACATGCTGGGAGTTGTAGTTTTGCAACATCTGGAAGGGCTACAGTTTGGAGACCACTGCACAGTGGTCTCCAAACTGTGGCCCTCCAGATGTTGCAAAACTACAACTCCCAGCATGCCCAGACAGCCTTTGACTGTCTGGGCTTGCTGGGAGTTGTAATTTGGCAACTCCTGGAAGGCAGCAGTAAAGATCACTTACTGCTGATCTTTACTGCTGCCTCCGCCGATCCTGCCGCTGCCTGTCCCTATCCCGCTGCCGGTCCCGCCGCGATCATCGGTCACAGCACCCGCCGGCATCTTCCCCCCGCTCTGCCCTGACATCCAGGGGCGGGCAGAGTGGGGATTTCACCTTAACCTCCTGCCCCCCTCCTGCCATTGGTCGGCTAGTCCTGACAACCAATGGCAGGGGACAGGAGCGAGGTGGCAGCTGCCACCTTGCTCCCATCCCTCAGGATGATCAGGGCTGTCTCTGACACCTCCGATCATCCTTATTTTCCGGGCTATTTGGTCACCAGAGACCCGATCAGCCCGGAACCCTGCAAGTCCTTGTCATTAGTCAGTCACTAACTGACTATCTAATGACAACGATCAGCAGCAGGGGACCATTCTGATTGGTCCCCAGCTGCATAGTGTCAATGGTCAGCTGTTCAGAACAGCTGACAAGACGTTTCTATCACCATGCCAACGGACATGGTGATAGAAAATGTATTGGACGTTTATGAACATCCATTTGCCTTAAGTTACAGGAAAAATAGACGTTCATAAACATCCATTTGCTGGAAGGGGTTAATAGTCATACATGAAATCCAGCATTATAATAGTTAAATATGCATTATTTCAGCCTGAATTCTTGTTTTAGGTTATAACAGAAGGTAATTTTAAAAGTTGGAGATCTCTTATATTACTTCCCTGTCAACTGACCATATAGGTGTTTTTTTTCTATGTATGGAAAACTATACATATAGGGGGAGGATTATTAAAACCTGTGCCGATGAAAAGTTGACCAGTTGCCCATAGTAACCAATAAAATTGCCTCTTTCATTTTTAAATAGGCCTCTGCAAACTCCGAAAGAAGCAATCTGATTGGTTTTTATGATGAACTGCTCCACTCTTCCTCTACACAGGTTTTGATTATTCTCCCCAGTAGACTTAGCGGAGAAGATTTATCAAAACCTGTCCAGAGGGAAGTTGCTGAGTTGCCCATAGCAACCAATCAGATCGCTTCTTTCATTTTTGAAAAGGCAACTCAGCAACTCTTCCTCTGAACAGGTTTTGATTATTCTCCCCCGTAGACTTAATATACCCATACAGTCCTTACAACTCCCCTCTAACTCTTTGTGTAATAGAATTGCATAGAAAGTATATACTTGGTCACTTGGGAACATCAGCAAAGTGTATAGTTAAATAATTATCTTTAATACAATCTATATTAATATTTTGACACATTGGGGAGATTTATCAAAACCTGTGGAGAGGAAAATTTGACCAGTTGCCTATAGCAACCATCTAGATTTATTCTTAAATTTTTAAAAAGGCCTCTGAAAAACTAAAAAAAGCGATCTGATTGGTTCCTATGGGCAACTGCACCACTCTCCACTGCATAGGAGTTGATAAATCTCCCCTTATAGACTTGACAAACAGATTTGTAAATTACTTCTATTTAAAAATAATCGTAACCCTTCCCTTACTTATCAGCTGCTGTTTTTTTTCCAGAGGAAGTTATTTTTTTTATTTTATTTCCTTTCTGCCTGACCACAGTGCTCTCTGCTGACACCTCTGTCCATTTTAGGAACTGTCCAGAGCAGGATAGGTTTCCTATGGGGATTTGCTCCTACTCTGGACAGTTCCTAAAATGGACAGAGGTGTCAGCAGAGAGCACTGTGGTCAGACAGAAATGAAATTCAAGGAGAAAAGAATTTCCTCTAGAAAATACAGCAGCTGATAAGTACTGGAAGGGTCAAGATTTTTAAATAGAAGTAATTTACAAATCTGTTTAACTTTCTGGCACCAGTTGATTTAAAAAAAAATTATGTTTTCCAGGGGAGTATCCCTTAAACCCCTTAAGGACCCAGGACGTACTAGAACGTCCTGGCACCCTGGGCTTTAAGGACCCAGGACGTACTAGTACGTCCTGGTTTTTCTCTGGTCTATGCCACGCCCCGGGCAGAGATCGGAAGCGGATGCCTGCTGAAATGCTTCAGCAGGCATCCAGGGCAAGCGCCGAGGGGGGCCATGTAGGCCCCCCATGTCGGCGATCGCCGCAAATCGCAAGGGAAATTGCCCTTGCGATCTGCGGCGATACCGGGCTGATCGGGTCTCTGGGACCCGACAGCCCGGTAATTTTGCATGATCCCGGCTGTCACAGACAGCCAGGACCATGCTAAAGTATAGGAGCGAGGTGGCAAGCCTGCCACCTCCTCCTATTCCCTGCGATCCGTCGGTTAGTTAACCGACCAATCGCAGGGAGGGATTGGCGGTTACTTCCTCCCGCCCTGCCCGGCTCCTTGAAGTCCAGAGAGGACGGGAGGAAGACCGGAGGACGCGGCGGGGGACGGGGGAGTGCTGGTACTTACCTCGTCCCTGAAGACCCGGATCCCGGCGATGAAGACGACAGCGGCGGCGACAGGTGAGTGGATCTTCAGCCGCGGTCGGGCCCTTTACAGCAATGCACGTCGCCGTAAAGCGGCATGCATTGCTGTAATGGGACCCTGTAAACTACAACTCCCAGCATGCCCAGACAGCCCTTGGTGTCTGGGCATGCTGGGAGTTGCAGTTTTGCAACATCTGGAGGTCCACAGTTTGGAGACAACTGTGCCCTTCCAGATGTTGCAAAACTACACATCCTCAGCATGCCCTTACTGTCCAGGCATGCTGAGAGTTGTAGTTCTGTAACATCTGGCCCTTCAAAAAAAAATTTACACTAACATGCTGGTGTTGCCCTATACTTTTCATTTTGACAAGAGATAAAAGGGAAAAAAGCCCCCCAAAATTTGTAATGCAGTTTCTCCTGACTACGGAGATACCCCATATGTGGTCGTAAAGTGCTCTGTGGGTGCACAACAAGGCCCAGAAGGGAGAGTGCACCATGTACATTTGAGGTGATTTGCACAGGGGTGGCTGATTGTTACAGCGGTTTTGACAAACGCAAAAAAACAAAACCCCACATGTGACCCCATTTCGGAAACTACACCCCTCACAGAATGTAATGAGGGGTGCAGTGAGAATTTACACCCCACTGGTGTCTGACAGATCTTTGGAACAATGGGCTGTGCAAATAAAAAATTTTGTACAGCCCACTGTTCCAAAGATCTGACAGACACCAATGGGGGTAAATGCTCACTGTACCCCTTGTTACGTTCCTCAAGGAGTCTAGTTTCCAAAATGGTATGCCATGTGAAACACCTAAAGGGTTAAAACGCTGACTGAATGTCATTTTGAATACTTTGGGGGGTGCAGTTTTTATAATGGGGTCTTTTGTGGGGTATTTCTAATATGAAGACCCTTCAAATCCACTTCAAACCTGAACTGATCCCTGAGAAATAGTGAGTTTGAAAATTTTGTGAAAAATTGGAAAATTGCTGCTGAACTTTGAAGCCCTCTGGTGTCTTCCAAAAGTAAAAACTCATCAATTTTATGATGCAAACATAAAGTAGACATATTGTATATGTGAATAAAATAAATATTTGGAATATCCATTTTCCTTACAAACAGAAAGCTTCAAAGTTAGAAAAATTATAAATTTTCAAATTTTTCATCAAATTTTGGGATTTTTCACCAAGAAAGGATGCAAGTTACCACAAAATTTTTACCACTATGTTAAAGTAGAATATGTCACGAAAAAACAATCTCGGAATCAGAATGATAACTAAAGGCATTCCAGAGTTATTAATGTTTAAAGTAACAGTGGTCAGATGTTCAAAAAATGGCCGGGTAATAAGGTGTAAAATGGCTGGGTCCTTAAGGGGTTAATATACCCATACAGTATTTATATCCCCCACCCACCCTGACTAAGTTGAGGGGGGGGGGGGGTCAAAATTTATCAAAACGTGTGCAAAGGAAGGAAAAGTTGACCAGTTGCCATTGCGACCAATCAGATTTTTTCAGTTGCCTTGTTAAAAATGAAAGAAGTGATTTGATTGGTTGCTATGGGCTACTGGGCAACATTTCCTCTCCACTGGTTTTGATAAATTTCCCTTTTTGTGTAATAGAATTGAAAATACAGTATATACTTGGTCATTTGTGAACACCAGCAAAGTGTATGGTTAAATAATTCGATTTAACACAATTTACATTATTATTTTGACATATCATGTAATAGATCTAGTCATCATTTGCAAGTCATCTGGATGTATTCTGATCAACATTTAGGATTTTTGTACCTCTCCTGTGTAATCTTGTCCTCTTCCTCATCTTCTGCTCTTTGTGTGCTCTCCCTCTGATACTGTATTAGTGGCTGGTAGAGATAGCTCCAAACACTTGATGATGTCACATGTGTGATGTCACAAAGGAGGATTAACAAAGAAAGCCAGTAAGGCCGCAGCATGATTTTATAGTGTTTAGTGGGGCTTGTCTGGTTTCCATTGTGATATCTAACATTTTACCAGGCAAAATATTAAAGAATGTTGTGCTATATATAACCGACTTGGATGTACAGTAAGGGTAAGAGAGGGACATGCCCCCTGCCTGTGAGAAGATAAAAATTCAGTGTGATCTGATATAAGCTGATTTGAAAAGAAATACAGAAGCTAGACACATACAAGTTATATGTACATGATCAGGATGAGGTACTGAGTTAGGCTGGGTTCACACCACGTTTTCTTAAATACGGCTCCCGTATACGGTTGGGAGGAGGGGGGCGGGGCTTAATCGCGGCGCCCGCACTCAGCCGTATTCGGGAACCGTATTTAATGTATGTCTATGAGCCGACCGGAGTGAACCGCAGCCGTATGCGGTTTCCCGACTGCAGGCAAAAACGTGGTGCGGGCAACTGGTCAACTTTTCCTCTGCACATGTTTTGATAAATCTCCCCCATAATGTTTTATATATATATATATATATATATATATATATATATATATATATATATATATATATTTATGCAAATCCCTAATTTAGTCCTCAAATGCATATGGAGCTCTCTCACTCAGGAGCCCTGTGGTATTTAAAAGCAACAGCTTAGGGCCACATGTGGGGTATTTCCATGCTCAAGAGAAATTGTGTTACGAATTTGGTGGGCTTTTCCTCCCTTTACTCCTTATGAAAAGGAAAATTTGGGGGCTACACCAGCATGTTAGTGTAAAAAAATGTCATACTTTTCATGTTCACAAGGAGATCGCAAGGTGATATGTGGGTGAATAACATGGCTCAGGAGTGGCCGATTTGAGGCCTAAATCGGTGATTTGCACAGGGGTGGGTGATAGTTGCAGCGTTTCTGGCATCAATGCAAAAAAAAAAAGACACCCATATGCAACCCCATTTTGTATAATCTGTCAAACGTCAGTGGGGTGTAAATGCTCACTGCACCCTTTGGTACATCTTCTTTCAAAAATGGGGTCAGTTGTAAGGGGTTTCTACTGTTTTGGCACCATGGGGGCTGTGTAAATTTTGTGGTGCTTTTTCTCTGTTAACAAATGAAAAATTAGGGTTTACACCAGCATTTTAGTTTAAAAAATTCTCAATTTTCATTTTTACAACTCACTGTAACAAAAATTGGCAAACACCTAGGGGTGTTAATACTCACTGTATCCCATGTTACGTTTCTTGAGGGGCATAATTTCTTAGGTGCTTTCCGCTGTTCTGGCACCATGGGGGGCTTTGTAAAAGTCACATGGCCCCTGACTTCAATTCCAGACAAATCCTCTCTCCAAAATCCTAAAGTTCCTCCTTTCCTCCTGAGCCCTGTTTTGTTCCTGCACAACACTTTACATCCACTTGTGGTCGTGGCTCGAAGAGCCGTGAATGAATAACCTAAGGAGAAAACATGATTAGGATGACTTACCAACCTAACCTTGAATTCCTATGGAACCTGGAACATAAGAAGACGTAAGGGAACAGTGGTTGAAGTGTGCCCAAAGTACCGCGACCGTGGGTACGCCTATAGAGGGCAAAAAGTCAGAAATAGGGTGCAACTTGATTTTATTTAGTTTACAGAGCCAGTATCTTAAATACATTTGCCATTTCCATTGACGGGTCGGGCACATAACGGTCAAAGCAAGCAGAACTCCAACGACCCAGCTTCTTGATCACGTGAGCTGGAACGTTGTGTCTAGAAGCAGCCAAGGCCGCGCCAATTCTGAATGAGTGCCCTGTGATGCCTGCAGAGTCTTTACCCAACATGGTGATGAGTGACCGGACGTGTTTGATGAACTGTGATGACGTTAAAGCCTGGCCACCAAGAGGTAGAAGAGGACCGTCCGCAGCTCGCCCCGACAACATGGCCAGCAAAGCCGATAGGGCAGCTACCGGGCACCAACGATGTGACGTGGGAAAGTAGCGGACGGACGCTCCCCACCTGCAGGTTTTGGTGGCCAGCAGAGAGAGGGTGAAACCTGAGCCACTAGGCGACAGCTGGCCCAGGGTCAGGCCCGGTGATCTGTGCCCGAGACGCGTGAACTCACCGGGCCTGAGAAAGCCATAGAAAGCGAGGTGAATGGCCGCTTTGATGACCGTACTTAGGTGGTAACCGAACGGGTGAGTGTCTAGCAGGGTGCACATGGCCCTGAAGAGGTCCCCGGTGACCGATGCCCGGGAAGGTGACCTGTGAAGTGAAGAAAGTGACACACCTCTGAGAGCAGCCTTGATGGGACGTGCGGAAAGCAGTGACGGTGCGTTAGGGTGCAACAAGGACCTATGGTGCTGAAGATCTGTGAGGTTCAGTTTGATGGTATTGTGGGACAAGTGTAAGGAGGAGTGGCAAAAACCAATGAACGCTAGGGAAGAATGCACCGAGATTGTGGCAGGCAGACCTAAGTTGTGCATGAAGGTAGTGAAAGACGCCAGAGCAGAATCGTAAGCCCGAATTGTGCTGGGTGCTAAGGAACCTCGGATTAGAGTGATAGCCACTGCTGAGTAGGTGGCTAGGCCGTCAGTTGCTGGAGCGGGGGGACCGTGATTCCGGTTTGATCTGCTCCTGGTAGTACCTGAAAGAACAGCCTCAGGATAGCTCGGGACAATGCATCAGCTGCAACATTTAACCGGCCCTCAATATGTTCAACTGAGAAGTGGAAGTTGTGCTCGAGTGCTAGCAACACGAACTTCCTGACGAAGCGCATGATGTGGGGGGACTTAGAGCGCCCTTTGTTTAGTATATCGACCGTGGCCGTGTTGTCGCATATGAAGCGAACAGCCGTGTTACTCCAAGACCGTCCCCACACTGCAGCGGCCGCTACAATGGGATATATCTCGAACAGTGCAGAGGTTTCTTTGAAACCGGGAATGTTGCCAATCTCTGGAGGCCAAGGACCTGCCAGCCACTGATTCTCGTGTATAGCTGCGAACCCGAGTGCAGAAGCATCGGACCGCACAGTGGGGGACAGTTCTGATGCTCCAGGAGTAAAGAAAGACACCCCATTCCATTTGTCTAAAAACTGGTCCCACATAAGTAGATCTGCCATGGCTTCATTGTCAATGTGAATAGTCTGCCTCTGGCCAGAGACTGAGGGGAGAAGGTCCAGGAGCCTGGAAATGAATGCTCTCCCCTGAGGGATAATCCTCATGGCGAAAGCCATCATTCCCAGGAGGCTTTGAAGCTCGACCCTGGAGACCATACGACACCTGGAGAGGCTGTGTAGTCGCTCCCGGATTCTGGCCAGTTTGTCCTGTGGTAGTCTCGCTTGCATGTTCCCGGTATCCAGGATGATACCCAAGAAGACAAGCTGGGTGGAGGGACCCTCTGTTTTTTGTGGAGCGACAGGGACGCCAATCTCTTTGAACAAAGCCAGCAGTGAGGAAAGGTTACTTGGAGTATGTTTGGGGTGTTCAAGCAGCAAGAAATCGTCCAAGTAATGTATGGCGTGTTGGCAGTTGGTGACGTTTTGGAGTGCCCAGTGAAGGGCTGTGGCCAACTGATTGAAAAGCCACGGGCTACTCTTTGCGCCAAAAGTGAGTTTGGTGGCGAAGTAATATTTGCTTAGCCATTTAACGCCATGCCACTGCCAGAGGTCTGGCCTAATAGGGAGTAATTTAAAAGCATCGGTTATGTCTGCTTTTGACAACCAGGTGTTCTTCCCTAACTGCAGGATGATTTGTATGGCCTGGTCAATGGATGAATACTTCATTGAGAATTCCTCTGACGGAATTAAAGCATTGATGCTGGGTATGACAGACGAATAAGGAGCGGAGAGATCGTATATTAACCTCTTTTTATTATTGAACTTCCCGGTAGCGAGCCCCAGCGGGCTGACTCTCCAAGTGCAGAAAGGAGGCGTGTCAAAAGGACCGATCATGAATCCTTTTTCCAGCTCTGACATGATCAGACTGGACACCGCCTCTGTGTCAGCGAGGGCTGACACCAAATTATGACATTCATAAGTACACTGTGGTAGGGCGACCAAGCCTGTGTGGAATCCGTCACAGAACCCAGCCACCAACCAACTGACCCAGTTGGGATCAGGGTGACAGGCGAGGACCCCGGCCAGGACCTGCACCTGGACCACGCCTAGTCACGCCTGAGAGCCCTTCTGGGAGCAGATTGAGCTGGGATGAGCTCTGTAACAGGTGAGACATATGTGTAGGAGTCTGCAGTTGCTGTATTGACAGGAGGAGAGATTGAAGTTGTTGCAGATCGGGGATTTGCCCAGGAACCTCACCAGCCTGCCCAGCCTGTCTAGAGCGCCTGAGTTCCTCTGAGGAGCAGAGGCGTGGGGGCTGGGGCCCCTGCTGGAGCTAGGCTCCCCTGGGTCGCTGCTCCTAGGACACCAGTTGGCTGAGTGGGAGGTGAGTCCGCACACAGCGCAGGACGGAGCTTTCATGCCTGCAAAGTGATCGCAATAGAGCTCCGTATCAACGACCCCCCAGTTAGTTGCATAGTTGAATTCGGCATAAGCTGCCGCTGCTTTGGCCGAGAAGGATTTGTGGTAATCATAAAAAGTAGTGCCCCCGTATTTATGAGCCATCTGGATAACTCTGTGCAGATACAGGTCTAACTCAACCCTGCGGCTAGGGCTGACCAAGTAGATGACGTCCCTAAAGAGGCCGAATGCAAGGACGAATTCAGTGACGTTCAAGGACCTGTTGAGCCTGGCGTCCTTGCTTTTGAATGTCACCGCCAGCTCACCACAGGCGACAGTCTTGGTGTCCTTGATGTCTGTCGTAGCGATCAGGAGGGACGCAAGGTTGACATCCTTGCCCTCTAGGATCTCTTTTTTAATGGGCGCCGGGATGAGATGCGCCGGGGTGATATTGGGTGGGAGTTGTGGCATACCTGTAGGCGTAGCCTGTGAGGTAGAAGCCGTGGGAGCTGCTGTAGTGGGAGCAGATTCGCTACTCTTGGAGGTGTCCATACGGTCCAGTCTGGCCTGGATGCCAGCGACTGACGCTAGGACGTCTGTCATCATAGTATGAAGCTGGGACATGCTGCCTCGGTCCGAAGCCCTGGCGGGGGTCTCCGGAACGGAGAGGGTATCCTCAATGTCCGAGCGATGGGACATACCTCTAGCCGAACCTATCCGGGCCAGTGAAGGGTGCCGGTGGGGAAAAGAAAAATGACTGATGAATTTGCAACTAACTCAACTTCACCTAGCTACTAGACACGGGAACTGACCTGCTGCTGTCCTGAGCTGTAGGGACAACGCGAGAGCCTTGGCGGCACGACCTGATACAGCTGTGAATATTATATGAGACAATTAGCGTGGTGTACTGAGTAACAACTAGAGGGTGTGGGTGGCGAAGAGAGTAATTACTGTAGTGACTATGTGTATGCCGTTTGCGCTGAAGAAGAGTCAGAAACGGCACACGCAGAGGACCCCGCTGAAGACGTGTCAGACAAAAGGTGATCCTCCGCCTAGTTTAATGACATGTTGCGCTGAATGAGTCAGGTACAACATGAGTGCCATGCCCCGACTGAAGCAGAGTCAGATCGAGAGCCGAGTGGCAGGTGTGTGTGAGGACGCGCGTGGCTGTGACGGAATGTCAGTAGCAGTGTCATGCGTAACATCGGGGAGTATACCCGTGGATGTCAGAAACGTGGTTCACGGGACGTGAGTTTGTGAGTTTGCACGTGTGTATGTGTATATAATATGTATTCCCCCCCCCTTTTTTTTTTTCTTTTTTTTTTGTACCTCGAGCTGCAAGCTGAGAGGAAAACGTTTAGAAGGGAACCTAATCACCGACCACCAACTAGACAAACCTGAGGGGGGGGGAAAGAAATCACAGAAATGACATTTTGGAAGCATAGTAGATAGTGCGGTCTCCAGTAGCGACCGTGAAAATTACAAGTGGTACAGTGTGAGTATGCAATTCTCTCCCTGCCTTGAGCTGAAGGGAGCCACTGGTGAGGTCTGGTAGCCATGGGAACTGAGCAACAACATGGAAAATACATGAGTTGTGGGCCCGTTGCTACGGAGACCATGGAGACCGGTGTTTTGAGTGGGCGTGAAGCCCTGCGCTCACTGAACTCACTGAGGCCCTGTGCAGGTGGCCCAGGCGAGAAGTGGCACCCTGGATTTTTTATGTGCTGCCCCAGGAGAGCGCATGCATGCCTTTTACCCTCTTGTTTTATAGTCTTTTACAAGCCCTGTCTCTCAGGGGAGACCCCCATATGCAGCAATACCCTAAAACAAAACAAAAACTCCTCCCCTTTATGTACAATATACATATATATATTTTTTCCTTGGGCCAGGCGACGAACACCTGCCACCGCCAGGCCTGAAGACCGGGCTGCTCCCTGACTCCCCCGTGCAGTGTGTAGCCACGGGGGGGGGGGGGGGTCAGGAAGGGAGGTTTAGGGGGAGAATCGGCCTGCGGTGGCGCCGGTGGCGCATGCCCCGCCCACCATGACCCCGCGCCCCTCCCGTCTCCCATGTCTAGGACACGCCGGGAGACCGGAGAGGGGAAGAAGCGCGAGGCATGACGGGACGGATACACTCGGCGCCCGTGCCGGCCTCCCCTCGGTGAGTGACGCGAGGCGGCGCCGGGGGAGTGACGCCATCCGCCGGCGCCGCGAAACCCCGCGCCCCCCCCCCCAGCCACGGCGCTGACCGGGGCTAGCGAGCGGCGTGAGGGAACGGAGCAGCGGAATCAGCACGAGGACGCCTCCCCGCCCCGGAACGGAGGCGCCACCAGGCCGAAGGAGAACCAGGTAGGGGCGGAGCCCTGCTGTTGACCGGGGAAACCCGGACTCCCGGGAGCGGCATCAAAGCCGGCGGGAGGGCCTGGGAACATGGGGGGAGGGCGGCCCTGGCGAGGAGAGCCGTACCCTGCCCCAGGACAATGTAGACAGGGAGCAGTGGGGTTGGGGATAAAGAGGACACATAGAGGCCGGGAACCGGCGCTTACCTTGAAAAACCTCCTAGAGGATGGGGGATAGGACCGACACAGAAACCACCAACTAACTCTCCAGGAACGTGAGACCTAATACAGTAGCCTACAAGAGAACTACTGCCAACGATACACACGCCCCTACCTGTGGGAGAGGTGTGGTTTTATACCCCACGCCACTCCCACAAATGCAGCCAATTAGGCTTTCAACATATGGGGTATTTCTGTACTCAGGAGAACTTGCCTTGCAAAATTTGATCGTCGCTGCAGCTATCACGCCCCCTCCCGTAGGCTTGACGTGGCGTCACACGCCGTCCGCCCTGTAGTCGCCGGTAATCAGTCCCGGAGTGAACACGCACCGGGCACTGATTACAAACGGGGTGCTGCGTGCATTGTCCCGGGGGGTCCCCAGCGGCGGGACTCCCGCGATCAGGCATCTTATCCCCTATCCTTTGGATAGGGAATAAGATGTCTAAGCACCGGAGTACCCCTTTAACCCCTTAAGGACCGGGGCTTTTTCTATTTTTTCATTTTCAATTTTTCCTCCTTAACTTAAAAAAATCATAACTCTTTAAAATTTTTACCTAAAATTCTATATGATGGCTTATTTTTTGCGCCACCAATTCTACTTTGTAATGATATCGGTCATTTTACCCAAAAATCTACAGCGAAACGAGAAAAAAAATCATTGTGCGACAAAATTGAAAAAAATGCCATTTTGTAACTTTTAGGGGCTTCCGTTTCTACATAGTAAATTTTTTGGTAAAAATGACACCTTATCTTTATTCTGTAGGTCCATACGGTTAAAATGATATCCTACTTATATAGGTTTGATTTTGTATTACTACTGAAAAAAAATCATAAATACATGCAGGAAAATTTATACGTTTAAAATTGTCCTTTTCTGAGCCCTATAACTTTTTTATCTTTCCATGTTCAGGGGGCTATGAGGGCTCATTTTTTGAGCCGTCATCTGAAGTTTTTGTGGGTATCATTTTTGTATTGATCGGACTTTTTAATCGCTTTTTATTCATCTATTTATTCATCTATTTAGTGACCAAAAATACGCTATTTTGGACTTTTGAATTTTTTTGCGCATACGCCATTGAACGTGCGGTTTAAAAAGTGGTATATTTTTATAATTTGGACATTTACGCATGCGGCGATACCACATATGTTTATTTTTATTTACACTGTTTTTTTTTTTTTATTCTTGGAAATGCCGGGTGATTCAAACTTTTATTAGGGGAAGGGATCATTGAAAGGGTTAGTGATTTTTTTACACTTTTCTTATGCCATATTATAGCCCCTAGGGGGGGCTATAACATTGCATGTACTGATCTTTAACAATGATTGATGCATCTCCTTAAGAATGCATCAATCAGTGTTTTCGGCGATTGAATGCTCAAGCCTGAATCTCAGGCTTGAATCATTCAATCGGCGATCGGACTTCAGGAAGCAAGGTAAGAGACCTTCCTCCTTAAGTATAGCTGTTCGGGATGCCGCGATTTTACTGCAGTGATCCCTAACAGCTCCCTGAGCTAACCGGCACATTTTACTTTCACTAATAGCGAGCGGCGCCGCGATCAGTGCCACGCGCTGTTAGCGGCGGGTCCCGGCTTCACTATGACGCCGGGCCCGCTGTGATATGATGCGGGGTTACCGTGTAACCCCGCGTTATATCACGGGAGCGGGACCAAGGGCGTAAGTTTACGCCCTTGGTCCTTAAGGGGTTAAATCAGTGTAGTAATGTGTTCTAAGACATGTATGCATAATAATATCCATGTGTTAATATGTAAAATACCTTTTGATTTATGTTTTCCATGTATTTCTGCAATGAGTCTTTCTGAATTTCTTTCTGAGGCTGGGGCGCGTTTCCCCATGGAGTATGAGGAGCTCCTCTCCTCCCCCCTCCCCTCTCTGCACAAACATTTTTACACTTGTACAGGTTTTGCCTAAATTCATGCTCTGTATAACTCTAATGCAGCCATGCATGCTCTGTATTCCTCTAATGCAGCTATGAATGCTTTATATAACTATAATGAAGTAATGTCAAACTATATGGTGCATTTTCATAGCTTTTTACATTTTCACAGCTTTGTGACCAAAGTGCATGTGTAGATTGGGCACAGGTGTATAAATCTTAGCTTGGGACTCTTATTGAGAGCTTGCTCTTTCTGAGTGTTGCTGTGTAAGAGGGGGCGTGAAAGAGGAGTTTCAAAAACTGGAGTTTGAAAGCAGGAGGTTGAGATCGCTGTGAGTTTTAATTTTTTAACCCACAAGGTCTACAAAAAATTTTAAGTGTAATTTTGACTGTCTGTTTTTTCCTATACATTTGTGAAATCCCCATAACTAGATGGCCTCCATGTTGGAAAATGCAGTCCAATGTACATCCTGTTCAATGTATGCAATCCTTGAACAACAGTTTGAGGGTGCATATTGTTGTGCGAGATGTTTGCTAGTTGTCCGTTTGGAAGCCCAGATCCTGCATCTAGAGGGGCGACTGGCAACAATGAGAAGCATTAACAACATGGAGAGGAGTCTCCTGCTCACTGAGCAGGCACTCTCGGGAATAGAGGTGGGGGATGACAGTGGGACGGAGTTGCAGGACAGTCAGGCAGTTAGCTGGGTTACAGTTAGAAAGAGGGGTAGGGGAAAAAGTGTCAGGGAGGCTATTCCTGAACTGGCACACCCCAACAAGTTTGCCCGCTTGGCAGATGAGGGGGATGCCATTACAGAGCTAGCAGAACTGCAGCAGGATACCGCCTCTGACCGCCAGGGGGGTGTCTGCTCCAGTAAGGAGGGAGGGAGGAGTACAGGGCAGGCCAGACAGGTACTAGTGGTGGGGGACTCAATTATTAGGGGGACAGACAGGGCAATCTGTCACAAAGACCGGGATCGCCGAACAGTGTGTTGTCTGCCTGGCGCACGAGTTCGGCACATCGCGGATCGGGTTGACAGGTTGTTGGGCGGGGCTGGAGAGGACCCAGCAGTCATGGTACATATTGGCACCAATGACAAAGTAAGAGGTAGGTGGAGTGTCCTTAAAAATGATTTCAGGGACTTAGGCCGCAAGCTTAAGGCAAGGACCTCCAAGGTAGTCTTTTCTGAAATACTACCAGTACCACGAGCCGCACCAGAGAGGCAGCGGGAGATCAGGGAGGTAAACAAGTGGCTCAGAAGCTGGTGTAGGAAGGAAGGGTTTGGGTTCATGGAGAACTGGGCTGACTTCGCTGTCGGTTACCGGCTCTACCGTAGGGACGGGCTGCACCTCAATGGGGAGGGTGCAGCTTTGCTTGGGGAGAAGATGGCTAGAAGGGTGGAGGAGTGTTTAAACTAGGGACTTGGGGGGAGGGAACCTACAGCAAAGAGGGGGAAGATAGTGTAGATAGAGAGGTGGGAATTATAAATGTACCTGGGGGTGGAGCGGAGGGAGGGGTTAGAATAGTTAATAGGAATAAGCTTCATAGGAAAATAAAACTTACACCCTTGAATCCCATTAACCCCAATAACATAAAGGATGGAAATGTAAAGTGTATGTTCACATATGCCAGAAGCCTAGCAAATAAAATGGGGGAGCTTGAGGCCTTGATACTGGAGGAACATATTGATATAGTTTGGGTCACTGAGACATGGCTGGACTCCTCGCATGACTGGGCTGTCAATCTGCAGGGGTTTACATTGTTTCGCAAGGATAGAATGAACAGAAAAGGTGGTGGAGTCTGTCTGTATGTAAGAAGTGGTATGAAAGTCAGTGTGAACGATGCCATAGTGTGTGATGATTCTGAGGATGTGGAATCATTGTGGGTAGAATTACAAAAGGAGGGAAATACTGAAAAAATTGTATTTGGTGTAATCTACAGACCCCCTAATATCACTGAAGAGATAGAAGTTCGGCTTCATAAACAAATAGAGAGGGCCGCCCGGGCAGGTACAGTGGTAATAATGGGAGATTTTAACTATCCAGATATAGATTGGGGTCCGGGGTTGGCTAAAACTACAAAGGGGCGACAATTCCTAAATTTATTGCAGGATAATTTTATGGGCCAGTTTGTGGAGGACCCAACAAGAAGTGATCTGATCATTTCCAACAACGCAGAGCTGGTTGGTAATGTAACTGTGCGGGAAAACCTTGGTAATAGCGACCACAATATAGTTACTTTTGACTTAAAATGTAGAAAACAAAGACAGGCGGGGAAGGCAAAAACATATAACTTTAAAAAGGCAAATTTCCCTGGGCTGAGGGCTGCACTACAGGACATAGACTGGGGGGAGGTGTTGTCAAATACTGATACAGAAGGTAAATGGGACATATTTAAATCAACTCTAAATAACTATACAGCTAAATATATACCAAAGGAGAACAAATATAAACGATTAAAACTAAATCCTACATGGCTGACACATGATGTTAAAAGAGCAATAAACAACAAAAAAATAGCCTTCAAAAAATACAAATCTGATGGGTCAGCTATAACATTTAAACAGTACAAGGAGCTTAATAAAATCTGTAAAAATGTAATAAAAACAGCAAAAATTCAAAATGAGAGACAGGTGGCCAAAGAAAGCAAAACTAATCCTAAATATTTTTTTAGATATATAAATGCAAAAAAAACAAGGACAGAGCATATAGGACCCCTTAATAATGATAATGGGGAGGTTGTCACAGGCGATCAAGAGAAGGCGGAGCTACTGAATGGGTTCTTTAGTTCTGTATACACTATGGAAGAAGGAGCTGACATTGGCCAGGTCAGTGCTGGTAACACATCATGTAATGTACTGAACTGGCTTAATGTAGAGATGGTACAAGGTAAGTTAAGTGATATAAATGTAAGCAAATCCCCAGGACCGGATGGACTACACCCAAGAGTTCTTAGAGAGGTAAGTTCAGTAATATCTGTACCCCTGTTCATGATATTTAGAGATTCTCTGGTGTCTGGTATTGTGCCAAGGGACTGGCGCAAGGCGAATGTGGTGCCAATCTTCAAAAAGGGCTCTAGGTCTTCCCCAGGAAACTATAGACCGGTAAGTCTAACATGCATTGTGGGTAAATTGTTTGAAGGACTTATAAGGGATTACATACAGGAATACATAGGGGATAATAGTATTATAAGTGATAGCCAGCATGGGTTTACTAAGGATAGAAGTTGTCAAACCAATCTAATTTGCTTTTATGAAGAGGTGAGTAGAAGCCTTGACAGAGGAATGGCTGTGGATATAGTGTTTCTGGATTTTGCTAAAGCGTTTGATACTGTCCCTCATAGACATCTGACAGGTAAGTTAAGGTCTTTGGGTTTGGAAATTTTAGTTTGTAACTGGATTGAACACTGGCTCATGGATCGTACCCAGAGAGTGGTGGTCAATGATTCGTACTCTGATTGGTCCCCGGTTATTAGTGGTGTACCCCAAGGTTCAGTACTGGGACCGCTGTTGTTTAATTTATTTATCAATGATATAGAGGATGGTATTAACAGCTCTGTTTCTATCTTTGCAGATGACACCAAGCTTTGTAGCACAGTACAGTCTATAGAGGATGTGCATAAGTTACAAGATGACTTGGATAGACTAAGTGTCTGGGCATCCACTTGGCAAATGAGGTTCAATGTGGATGAATGTAAAGTTATGCATCTGGGTACTAATAACCTGCATACATCGTATGTCTTAGGGGGGATTAAACTGTCAGAGTCACTGGTAGAGAAGGATCTGGGTGTACTTGTAGATCACAGACTACAGAATAGCAGGCAATGTCAGGCTGCTGCTTCCAAAGCCGGCAGGATATTGTCATGTATCAAAAGAGGCATGGACTCAAGGGACAGGGACATAATACTCCCCCTTTATAAAGCATTGGTACGGCCTCACCTGGAATATGCTGTTCAGTTTTGGGCACCTGTCCATAAAAGGGACACTGCGGAGTTGGAAAGGGTGCAGAGACGCGCGACTAAACTAATATGGGGCATGGAACATCTTAGCTATGAGGAGCGATTAAAGGAGTTACAATTGTTTAGTCTTGAGAAGAGACATTTAAGGGGGGATATGATAAACGTATATAAGTATATTAATGGCCCATACAAAAAATATGGAGAAAAACTGTTCCAGGTTAAACCCCCCCCAAAGGACGAGGGGGCACTCCCTCCGTCTGGAGAAGAAAAAGTTTAGTCTCAAGGGGCGACACGCCTTCTTTACCGTGAGGACTGTGAATTTATGGAACGGTCTACCTCAGGAACTGGTCACAGCAGGAACAATTAACAGCTTTAAAACAGGATTAGATACATTCCTGGAACAAAATAACATTAATGCTTATGAAGAAATATAAAATCTCATCCCTTCCCCAATATCGCGCCACACCCCTACCACTTAATTCCCTGGTTGAACTTGATGGACATATGTCTTTTTTCGACCGTACTAACTATGTAACTATGTAACTATGTAACCCTATAGCAGCCATGTGGAACCTATATGGTGCAAATACACAAGAAATAACTTCATTAAGTGACCAAAGAGAAACATATAAATAATAATTTAGCACCTTGTATTGCTTTTAAACTGAAGAGGCTGCAGGCTGTCTGTATCTTGTCTGAATTTCACAGGTGTTCTCCTCACACAGCTGAAAGCTTCACAGATACACTGTACTGAGGCAAGGGAGTCAGCAGAAGAGATAGCAAAAAAAACATCCCCACTCCCCCTCCCTTCAGAATGTTGGTCCTTTTCTTTTAAGTGCGGACCAAAGATCTTTAGATACCAGGGTTCGTTTTCAAAATTAAAAAGACAGAGACCCTTAGTGGCCATGTTTTTAACCTCTTAAGGACCAGGCACGTATGAGTACGTCCCTGCGCCCTGGGTCTTAAGGACCAGACACGTACTCATACGTCCGTGGGAATTTCGCATCCCGCCGCGCGCCGGGCGGGTTGCGAAACCGGACGCCTGCTGAAATCGTTCAGCAGGTGTCCGAGGCAAACGCCGAGGGGGGTCCTGAGAGCCCCCCATGTCGGCAATCGCAGAAAATCGATTTTCTGCTATTCCGGGCTGATCGGGTCCATGGTGACCCGATCACCCGGAAAATAGTGATGATCTGACCTGTCAGTGATAGCCCAGATCATCTTGCAGGGTAGGAGTGAGGTCGCAGTGCTGCGATCTCCTCCTATCCCCTGCCATTGGTCAGAACTGATTCTGATCAATGGCAGAGCAGGACAGTGGGTTGCCATGGCAACCCCCCTTTCTGCCCACCCCTGCATGTCGCGGGGAACATGGGGAGAAGATGGAGGTCGGTAACTGCAGGAGAAGATGCCTGGGAACAGTTAATCGTCGCTGCAGACTGCTGGTAGGGAAGCGACGTGGGGGGGGGGGGGGGGGAATGAAAGTGAAAGTAAAGTGATCTTTAATGTGGCAACCACTAGGAAGGCCAAACTGCAACTCCCAGCATGCTGGGAGTTGTAGTTTTGGGCATGCTGGGAGTTGTAGTTTTGCAACATCTGGAGGGTCACAGTTTGGGGACCACTGTTACAATGGTGCCCAAACTGTAGCCCTCCAGATGTTGCCAAACTACAACTCTCAGCATGTCTAGACTGCCCAGGCATGCTGGGAGTTGTAGTTCTGTAACATCTGTCCCTTTAGATTTTGCAATTTTCATGAAATTTTTGAAAATTGCTGCTCTACTTTGAAGCCCTCTAATTTTTTCAAAAAGTAAAATTATGTCCATTTTATGATGCCAACATAAAATAGACATATTGTATTTGTGAATAAAAATAAAATTTATTTGGAATATCCATTTTCCTCACAAGCAGAGAGCTTCAAAGTCAGAAAAATTCAAAATTTTCATGACATTTTGGGATTTTTCACCAAAAAAGGATGCAAGTAACGACGAAAAATTTACCACCAAAATAAAGTAGAATATGTAACGAAAAAACTATCTCAGAATCAGAATATTCGGTTAAAGCGTTTTAGAGATATTAATTCTTAAAGTGACAGTGGTCAGATGTGCAAAAAACACTCTGGTCCTACAGTGAAAATTGGCCTGGTCCTTAAGGGGTTAAACATTTATTTGACATCTTTAGCAATAGAAATGTTTTATGAAGTATAATAGAAAAATGCTTAGTTTTTAAGGAAGTATTAAATAGAAAAAAGTTGTTTCTAATGACAATAACACTTTAAGTCTTAAATCTGTGGTCAGTCAACCCACAGTCTTAAAGGGGTACTCCACTGGAAAACATTTCCTTTTAAATCAACTGGTGCAAGAAAGACAAACTGATTTGTAAATTACTTACCGTATATTAAAAAAAAAAATGTCAATCCTTCCAGTACTTACTAGCTGCTGTCTACAACAGGGGAAGTTCTTCACTTTTTGATTTTCTTTTCTGTCTGACCACACTGCTCTCTGACACCTCTCTGCTCTCTCTGACACCTCTTTCCATGTCAAGAACTATCCAGAGCAAGAGAGGTTTGCTATAGCACAAGTTTCCTAAATGGACAGAGGTGTCAGCAGAGAGCACTGTGGTCATGCAGAAAGGAAATCCAAAAAGTACTTCCTCTGGAGCATAAAGCAGCTGATAAGTACTGGAAGGATTAAGATTTTTAACCTGTAAAGGACCAAGGGCATACAGGTACGCCTTTGCTCCCTGGTACTTAAGGACCAAGGGCGTACCTGTACGCCCGTGGGTATTTCGGTCCCCGCCGGGCGGGTACCGGACGGGGGTGACTGCTGATATCGACCATGTAGGCGACCATGTAGGCGACTGCAGAAAACCACAAATGAATTCACACTTGCGATTTTCGGCTATTCCGGTGATGCGGGTCACATGTGATCCGCTGACCCGGAGATACATGGCAATCAGGGGTGTAGGATACACCCCCTATCACCCACTGTATCTATGGGGAGGTGACGATTTCGTCACCCCCCCCCCCCCCCCCCCCCCCCCAGGATCGCTGCTATTGCAATAGCAGCCGGCAGGGGAGGGGTTAACGGCATCCTCCTGCAGCTCCCGCCGCTGGCTGGGTTCAGTCAGCGGTCAGAGCTGCTGGAGAAAGCCAGGGACCCCCCCCTCTGCAAGATTGGAGCCCCCTCAGGACCGAAGATCCCCCTTAGAGCAGGGACAGATTAACCCCAGGGACAGGTAGGTGTTAAAAATTTATAAAACTAAAAAAAAAACTAAAAAAAAAAAATTCCCCCCCTGACCCCCTGATAGGTCCCCAAGGGTCCTCTGCAGTTTTTCAGTGTGACCTGGGCCCTATTAGGGGTTCAGGGCGCTGCATTAGCCCCCCATTTTATTTTTTGGGCCACAGCGCTTTTTTCCCCATATAATGGTGTGTGATTTCTAATCACACACCGTTATATATAGTACACACCAAGCACACAACACTACATACCCCCCCCCACACACACACACCCCCGACGCCACCCCCCCCCCCCCCCACGATGAAGATCCTATATTCCTGTGTTCCTACATTGTGATGAAGAGACGCCGCCAGGCAAGGCCACGCACCCCCCATGATAGTGGCCCAGTGGCCGGCACTAGTGCGAGTGGTGATGCCGCTCGTACTAGGAGTCCGACCCCCCAGACAAGTTTACCGGAGCCCCCTTGCGGTGAACCTGTTGGAAACCCCCAGAGGGTTATCAGCCACGGATTCCGGAGTTTGTTGGCGACTCTGGAATCCAGATTGAGAATTCTGGATTCACTGAAATTGACTATTTCAGTTATTTTTTCAGTGACAGTTTTGTCAATCTGATGGGGGAGCAGACAAATCTGTACGCCAGGCAGTTCATCGCCCACCACCCTGATTCCGTTTTGGCCAGGCCCAATGAATTGTAGGCCATTGATGCAGCAGAGATGAGGACATTTTGGGGCCTCTTGTTGCATATGGACCTGGTCAAAAAAAACAGTGTCAGACAGTACTGGAGCGGGGACATCCTATACAAGACCCCGCTTTACAGTATGGTCATGACATGGAGGTGGTTCGAGGCCATTCGGAAATGCCTGCATTATGCAGATAATGCGGCATGTTCCCCCCGAAGTGATCCCACCTATGACTGGCTTTACAAAGTGAGGCCGCTCATCGATCACTTTGGGGCCAAATTTTTGGAGGCCTACGTACCCCTCAGGGAGCTCTTGGTAGATGAGTCTCTTATCAGTTTTAAGGGGAGACTCATCTTCCGCCAGTATATTCCCTCGAAGTGGGCGCGGTTTGGCGTGAAGCTCTATAAACTTTGAGAGAGTACCTCCGGGTACACTCTCAAGTTTAGGGTGTATGAGGGACGAGATTCCCGTATTGAACCCCCAGATTGTTCCCCCACTCTGGGTGTTAGCAGGAAAATCGTTTGGGAGCTTGTGCACCCATTGCTGGATAAGGGTTACCACGTGTACGTGGACAACTTTTATACCAGCATCCCTCTCTTCACATCCCTTGCCGCCATTCCACGTCCGCTTGTGGGACCGTGCGGAAAAACCAGAGAGGCCTCTCTCTAAATTTGATCCAGACACCTATGCCCAAGGGTGAGTCCCTTGCCCTTACCCATGAAAACCTGTTGCTGATCAGGTATAAGGATAAGAGGGATGTCCTTATGCTGACCACTATTCATGGTAACGGCAGCACACCTGTCCCTGTGCGAGGTACCACAACACCGGTCCACAGGGACATTCCTCCAGTTCCAAGAAGAAGTCCTAAAGGTCCTGATCTTTGGCGACCGGGAAAGAGCAGGCCAGACTTCCCAAGGAACTGAAGTAATAGGTGCCAGGATCGTCCCAGGCCAACACTTTCCAGGTGAGGTCCCCCACACTGGAAAGAAGGGCCGATTCCAGAAAAAATGCAGAGTGTGTAACAGGAGGGGGATTCGGAAGGACACAACCTATCAATGTGACACTTGCCCCGATCATCCGGGCCTCTGCATTAAAAACTGCTTCAGGGAGTATCACACTTCCCTGCAGACTAAATTTTCCCTTTTCATTTTAATTTTCCATAATTTGACCCCAATGTACCAAGTCCAGAGCACATTGCAAATATTAACACCATAAAACCACTAAATTGCCTAAAAAAACGTATCTAAAAAACAAAAAAAACTGATAAGACCTCTGGGGGTATTTTTTTCTCTGGGTCATGGGTCACTGAGTCACTATCATCGGGGACTTTTTATGTTGCCTCAAATGCGCAGCGCTCTCTCTCCACCTGAGCGGGGTGTGCATTTGAGGCAACAGGTTAGGGACGGCCACACACGTCACATTCCCAGAATGATGATTCAGAGCATAGGGTTTGGGGCGGGCATATTTTTTAGCTTTGGCTATGCTCTGGGTCATCATTCTGGGAACATAATCTGTTTTATAATTTTATGTCCCACTGTAGCCCATTTTAGTTATTTAGTGTACCCCAGTTATTTACCCCATGTAATGCCCCTTGAGGGGGGGGGGGGTCCCACTGTTCTGGCTCCATAGGAGAAAGCCAAAGCTCAAGGACCCTGACTGATCTCCGGCACCTCTGAGACCGGTGTGCAAGCTGTTTACGCCCAGACATGAGGTATGTCCTTACTCCAAAGAAATGTATTTACACATTTACAATTACATTTTCTCCTTTTACCACTTGTGAAAATGAAAAATTTGGGGTAACCCCAGCATTTTAGTGTAAAAAAATCTAATTTTTCATTTTCACATCCCACTTCATGAATATTTAGCAAACACCTGTGGGGTGTTAAGACTCACTGTACCCCTTGTTATGTTCCTTGAGGGGTGTAGTTTCCAAAATAGTGGGCCATGTTTTTATTTTTTGCTGTCCTGGCACCATAGGGGCTTCCTAAATGCGACATGCCCCCCCCCCCCCCATTTCAGCAACATTTGCAATTGTGACTCCATCTCTTCTGAGCATTGTAGTGCGCCCAAAGTGCACTTGACGTCCCCAAATGGGGTACTTCCATACTCAGAAGAGGTGGGGTTACAAATTTTGGGGGGCATTTTCTACCATTACCCCTTGTAAAATTTTAGGAAAATTTTAAATTTAGGGACAACCCAGCATTTTAGTAAAAAATAAATAAATTAATTAATATACAGATCCAAAGTCGTCAAACCCCTGTAGGGTGTTAAGGCTCAGCAGACCCCTTGTTACGTTCCTTGAGGGGTGTAGTTTCCAAAATAGTAGGCCATGTGTTTTTTTTTTTTGCTGTTCTGGTACCATAGGGGCTTCCTAAATGGGACATGCCCCCAAAAAACCATTTCAGCAAAATGTGCTTTCCAAAAGCCAAATGTGACTCCTTCTCTTCTGAGCATTGTAGTGCGCCCCCAGTGCACTTGACGCCCACACATGGGGTATTTTCATACTCAGAAGAGATGGGGTTACAAATTTTGGGGGGCATTTTCTCCTATTACCCCTTATAAAAGTGTAAAATTTGGTGGAAAACCAGCATTTTAGAAAAAAAAAATGTAATTTACACATCCAACTTTAACGAAAAATCGTCAAACACCTGTGGGGTGTTAAGGCTCACTGTGCCCCTTGTTACGTGCCTTGAGGGGTTTAGTTTCCAAAATAGTAGGCCATGTGTTTTTTTTTTTTTTTTTTTTGCTGTTCTGGCACCATAGGGGCTTCCTAAATGGGACATGCCCCTGAAAAAACATTTCAGCAAAATGTGCTTTCCAAAATCCAAATGTGACTCCTTCTCTTCTGAGCATTGTAGTGCGCCCACAGTGCACTTGACGCCCACACATGGGGTATTTTCATACTCAGAAGAGATGGGGTTACAAATTTTGGGGGCATTTTCTCCTATTACCCCTTGTAAAAATGTAAAATTTGGGGGAAAACCAGCATTTTAGTGAAAAAAAAAATTTCATTTACACATCCAACTTTAACGAAAAGTCGTCAAACACCTGTGGCGTGTTGAGGCTCAGCAGACCCCTTTTTACGTTCCTTGAGGGGTGTAGTTTCCAAAATAGTAGGCCATGTGTTTTTTTTTTTTTTTTGCTGTCCTGGCACCATAGGGGCTTCCTAAATGGAACATGCCCCCAAAAAAACATTTCAGCAAAATGTGCTTTCCAAAAGCCAAATGTGACTCCTTCTCTTCTGAGCATTGTAGTGCGCCCCCAGTGCACTTGACGCCCACACATGGGGTATTTTCATACTCAGAAGAGATGGGGCTACAAATTTTGGGGGGCATTTTCTCCTATTACCCCTTGTAAAAATGTAAAATTTGGTGGAAAACCAGCATTTTAGTGAAAAAAAAAATTTCATTTACACATCCAACTTTAACGAAAAGTCGTCAAATACCTGTGGGGTGTTAAGGCTCACTGTGCCCCTTGTTACGTGCCTTGAGGGGTGTTGTTTACAAAATAGTATGCCATGTGTTTTTTTTTTGCTGTCCTGGCACCATAGGGGCTAAAGGGTTAACACACTTACTGAATTGTTATTTTGAATACTTTGGGGGGTGCAGTTTTCATAATGGGGTCATTTGTGGGGTATTTCTAATAAGAAGGCCCTTCAAATCCGATTCAAAACTGAACTGGTCCCTGAAAAATTCCGCTTTTGAAAATTTTGTGGAAAATTGCTGCTATACTTTGAAGCCCTCTGATGTCTTCCAAAAGTAAAAACATGTCAACTTTATGATGGAAACATAAAGTAGACATATTGTATATGTGAATCAAGATATAATTTATTTGGAATATTCATTTTCCTTACAAGCAAATAGCTTCAAAGTTAGAAAATTTTCAATTTTTTCATCAAATTTTGGAATTTTTCACCATGAAATGTTGCAAGTATCGACAAAAATGTACCACTAACATAAAGTGGAATATGTCAAGAAAAAGCAATCTCGGAATCAGAATGAAAGGTAAAAGCATCCCAGAGTTATTAATGCTTAAAGTGAAAGTGGTCAGATGTGCAAAAAATACTCTGGTCCTACAGTGGAAAGTGGCCTGGTCCTTAAGGGGTTAAATAGAAGTAATTAACAAATCTGTTTAACTTTCTGGCACCAGTTGATTTAAAAAAATGTTTTCCAGTGGAGTACCCCTTTAAGTAAACTTGTAAACTCTGCGGTCAGTCGATTCCATTCTATTTAACAATGAAATAGGGATTCCTACAAATGAAAAACAGAGTTTGGGGATCATAAATTATCCTAATCTCTGTACCTGAGATATGGTTGTGTTATAAAAGAAGCTGTCTATAGACGATATACTTATAAACAACACATATATCTTCATGTATAAGGTAGAGACTATCACATCTCTGCAAGTCTAGATGTTACATCTAGCCTGATTGTTATCAGTAATTAATATAAATATTATTTACCTGTCTCGCAGTTCCTTTTTTGCAGCTGACGGGGGTATGTGTCACGTTCAACTTCTCAACGGGCATCAGTCACCTATAAAAAGATACAGGTATGATAACATGTTCCTGATACATGCTACAGACGCTTATATATATAACACTCTAGGGACAGAACTATTTATCTCAGAGATTATAGAATATTAATTTATTTATAAATTTTTAAGATAATATATGCTTATTTTTATTTTGAGGGGAAGGGGGTAGGATCAAAATATTTTATAAATTATAATTTTTTTTTTACCTATTTCCATGAGAGAAATTTTATCAAGAATCTCCTGATCGTTCTTATAATTACATCTTTTTGTGCTTACAGGCCAGATATTATTATGACTATATATATATATATATATATATATATATATATATATATATATATATAATTTTACATTTTTTTATTACATAAAATATAATGAAACAAGCAGTCTGATTGTTTGCTATGGGCAACTGGTTTACTTTTCCTTTGCACAGGTTTTGATAAATCTCTGCCTATGAGATCTCTGCAAGTCTAGCTTTTACATCTTGCCTGATTGTTATCAGTAAATATTAACCTCTTCAGGACATAGGGCGTATGGATACGCCCTGCATGCCGAGTCCTTAAGGACCGAGGGCGTATCCATACGCCCGAGGGAATTCCGGCCCCCACCGCTAGCCGGTTGGGGACCGGAGCCGGATGCCTGCTGAAATCGTTCAGCAGGCATCCCGGCATATCGCCCAGGGGGGTCATTATGTCCCCCCATGTCGGCGATCGCCGCAGATCGCTGGACAATTCAGTCCAGCGATCTGCGGCGATTCCGGGTCAATCGGGTCTCCAGTGACCCGGTGACCCGGAATTACTGGCTGTTCGGGGCCGTCTCTGACGGCCCCGAACAGCCAGAGCCTGCAGGGGTGAGGTGGCACTGGTGCCACCTCACGATCGCCCTGATTCGTCGGCCGGATTACCGGCCGACCAATCAGGGCGCCTGCTGCGGGTGTCACTCCCGCACCCGCTCCGCCCCTCTTCCGGAGGACGTGAGCGGGTGCGGGACGTGCACCCCGGGTGCTGGGGACCCCGATCCCCGGCGCCCCTGTTGGGATCGGGGCCCCAGGAGCAGCTGCGGCGGCGGAGACGACGAGGGACTGACCTGTGCGGCGAGGATCGTTGGAGGTGAGTGACAGCCTCCTGCTGTTGCTTAGCAACAGATCCCAGCATGCAAAAAGGGCATGCTGGGAGCTGTAGTTATGCAACAGCAGGAGGCAGACCACCACAACTCCCAGCATTCCCTTATGGGCATGCTGGGACTTATGGTTTTGCAACAGCTGGAGGCACATTCTTTCTATGGAAAAGTGTACCTTCAGCTGTTGTATAACTACAACTCCCAGCTTGCACAAACAGCTAAAGTGCATGCTGGGAGTTGTAGTGGTGCATCTGCTGGTTGCATAACTACAACTTCCAGCATGCCCGTTGGCTGTCGGTGACTGCTGAGAGTTGTAGTTTTGCAACAGCTGAAGGCACACTGGTTGTGAAACTCAGAGTTTTTTTTTACCTAACTCAGTGTTTCACGACCGGTGTGCCTCCAGCTGTTGCAAACTACAACTCTCAGCAGTCACCGTACACCATGCACCGTACATGCTGGGAGTTGTAGTTTTGCAACAGCTGGAGGCACACTGGTTGTGAAACACTGAGTTAGGTCACAAACTCAGTGATACATAACCAGTGTGCCTACAGCTGTTGCAAAACTGCAACTCTCAGCAGTCACCGACAGCCAACGGGCATGCTGGGAGTTGTAGTTATGCAACAGCTGGATGTCCCCCCCAATGTGAACGTACAGGGTACACTCACATGGGCGGAGGCTTACAGTAAGTATCTGGCTGCAAATTTGAGCTGCCGCAAACTTTCTGCTGCAGCTCAAATTGCCAGCGAGAAACTACTGTGAACCCCCGCCCGTGCGACTGTACCCTAAAAACACTACACTACACTAACACAAAAAATAAAATAAAAAGTAAAAAACACTACATATACACATACCCCTACACAGCCCCCCTCCCCTCCCCAATAAAAATGAAAAACGTCTGGTACGCCACTGTTTCCAGAACGGAGCCTCCAGCTGTTGCAAAACAACTCCCAGTATTGTCGGACAGCCGTTGACTGTCCAGGCATGCTGGGAGTTTTGCAACAGCTGGAGACACCCTGTTTGGGAATCACTGGCGTAGAATACCCCTATGTCCACCCCTATGCAATCCCTAATTTAGGCCTCAAATGCGCATGGCGCTCTCACTTTGGAGCCCTGTCGTATTTCAAGGCAACAGTTTAGGGCCACATATGGGGTATCGCCGTACTCGGGAGAAATTGTGTTACAAATTTTGGGGGGTATTTTCTGCTTTTACCCTTTTTAAAAATGTAAAATTTTTGGGAAAACAAGCATTTTAGGTAAAAAAAATTTTTTTTTTTTTACATATGCAAAAGTCGTGAAACACCTGTGGGGTATAAAGGTTCACTTAACCCCTTGTTACGTTCCCCGAGGGGTCTAGTTTCCAAAATGGTATGCCATGTGGGGGGTTTTTTGCTGTCCTGGCACCATAGGGGCTTCCTAAATGCGGCATGCCCCCAGAGAAAAATTTGCGTTCAAAAAGCCAAATGTGACTCCTTCTCTTCCGAGACCTGTAGTGCGCCAGCAGAGCACTTTCACCCCCATATGGGGTGTTTTCTGAATCGGGAGAAATTGGGCTTCAAATTTTTAGGGGTATTTTCTGCTATTACCCTTTTTAAAAATAAAAAATTTTTGGGAAAACAAGCATTTTAGGTAAAAAATTATTTTTTTTTTTTACATTTGCAAAAGTCGTGAAACACCTGTTGGGTATTAAGGTTCACTTTATCCCATGTTACATTCCCCGAGGGGTCTAGTTTCCAAAATGGTATGCCATGTGTTTTTTTTTTGCTGTTCTGGCACCATAAGGGCTTCCTAAAGGTAACATGCCCCCCAAAAACCATTTCAGAAAAACGTACTCTCCAAAATCCCCTAGTCGCTCCTTCCCTTCTGAGCCCTCTACTGCGCCCGCCGAACACTTTACATAGACATATGAGGTATGTGCTTACTCGAGAGAAATTGGGCTACAAATACAAGTAAAAATTTTGTCCTTTTACCCCTTGTAAAAATTCAAAAATTGGGTCTGCAAGAACATGTGAGTGTAAAAAATGAAGATTGTGAATTTTCTCCTTCACTTTGCTTCTATTCCTGTGAAACACCTAAAGGGTTAAAACGCTGACTGAATGTCATTTTGAATACTTTTGGGGGTGTAGTTTTTATAATGGGGTCATTTATGGGGTATTTCTAATATGAAGACCCTTCAAATCCACTTCAAACCTGAACTGGTCCCTGAAAAATACTGAGTTTGAAAATTTTGTGAAAAATCGGAAAATTGCTGCTGACCGTTGAAGCCCTCTGGTGCCTTCCAAAAGTAAAAACACATCAATTTTATGATGCAAACATAAAGTAGACATATTGTATATGTGAACCAAAAAAAAATGTATTCGTAATATCCATTTTCCTTACAAGCAGAGAGCTTCAAAGTTAGAAAAATGCAAAATTTTCAAATTTTTCATCAAATTTACGGATTTTTCACCAAGAAATGATGCAAGTATCGACAAAAATTTACCACTATGTTAAAGTAGAATATGTCACGAAAAAACAATCTCGGAATCAGAATGATAACTAAAAGCATTCCAGAGTTATTAATGTTTAAAGTGACAGTGGTCAGATGTGCAAAAAACGCTCCGGTCCTTAAGGCCAAAATGGGCTCCGTCCTGAAGGGGTTAAAGGGGTACTCCGGCGCTAAGACATCTTATCCCCTATACATAGGATAGGGGATAAGATGCCTGATCGCGGGGGTCCCCCGTGATCTTCCACGTCGCACCCCATTAGAATCACCCCCCGGAGCGTGCTCGCTCCGGGTCTGATTACTGGCGATCACAGGGATGGAGCATAGTGACGTCACGGCTCCGCCCCATGTGTGACGTCACGCTCCCCCCCCTCAATGCAAGCCTATGGAGGGGGCGTGACAGCTGACAGCAGTTCCTTTCTTGCAGCTGACGGGGGTATGTGAAGTGGGCAGGATCAAAATATTTGATAAATTATTACTTGTTTCTTTTTTTTTCTTTTAACTATTCCCATGAGAGAAATTTTTCCAACAATCTCCTGATCGTTCTTTAAATTACATCTTATTGTGCTTCCAGGTCAGATAATATTATGACAATATATATATATATATATATATATATATATATAGTGATGGGGTGTAAGGGCAGATGTTATTAACCCTTTAGTGATTGTGACGCCAGGGTGTGGTTTACCAATTTCACCACCCATGGTATAGCCGATTATTCCTGTGCCAGGCACTGACTGTCCAAGCATGCTGGGAATTTAGCAACAGCTGGAGGCACCCTGTTTGGGAATCACTGGTGTAGAATACCCCTATGTCCCCCCTATGCGATCCCTAATTTAGTCCTCAAATGCGCATGGAGCTCTCTCACTTCGGAGCCCTGTCGTATTTCAAGGAAACAGTTTAGGGCCACATATGGGGTATCTCCGTACTCGGGAGAAATTGCACTACTAATTTTGGGGGGATTTTTCTCCTTTTACCCCTTATGAAAAGGAAAAGTTGGGGCTACACTAGCTTGTTAGTGTAAAAAAATAAAATAAAAATTACACTAATATGCTGGTGTTGCCCTATACTTTTTATTTTTACAAGCGTTAAAAGGAAAAAAAGACCCCCAAAATTTGTAACGCAATTTCTCCTGAGTACAGAAATACCCCATATGTAGGCGTAAAATGCTCTGCAGGCGCACAACAAGGCTCAGGAGTGAGAGCGCACCATGTACATTTGAGGCCTAAATTGGTGATTTGCACATGGGTGGCTGATTTTACAGCGGTTCTGACATAAACGCAAAAAAATAAATACCCACATGAGATCCCATTTTGGAAACTACACCCCTCACGTAATGTAATAAGGGGTACAGGGAGCATTTACGCCCCACAGGTGTCTGACAGATTTTTGGAACAGTGGAATAATTTAATTTTTCATTTGCACAGCCCACTGTTCCAAAGATCTGTCAAACGGCAGTGGGGGTGTAAATACTCACTGCACCCCTTATTAAATTCTGTGAGGGGTGTAGTTTCCAAAATAGGGTCACATGTGGGGGGGTCCACTGTTCTGGCACCACGGGGGGCTTTGTAAACGCACATGGCCCCTGACTTCCATTCCAAACAATTTTTTCCCCAAAAGCTCAATGGCACTCCTTCCCTTCTGAGCATTGTAGTGCGCCAGCAGAGCACTTGACGTCCACACATGGGGTATTTCCATACTCAGAAGAGATGGGGTTACAAATTTTGGGGGTCTTTTCTGCTATTAACCCTTGCAAAAAAAATGAAATTTGGGGGGAAGCACACATTTTAGTGAAAAAAATAATTTCTTTTTACATATGCAAAAGTCGTGAAACCCCTGTGGGGTGTTAAGGCTCACTTAATTCCTTGTTACGTTCCTCAAGGGGTCTAGTTTCCAAAAAGCCAAATATGACTCCTTCTCTTCTGAGCATTGTAGTTCGCCCGTAGTGCACTTCAGGTCAACTTATGGGGTACCTGCATACTCACAAGAGATGGGGTTACAAATTTTGGGGGGTATTTTCTGCTATTAACCCTTGCAAAAATGTGAAATTTGGGGGGGAAACACACATTTTAGTGAAAATTTTTTTTTTTTTTACACATGCAAAAGTCGTGAAACACCTGTGGGGTATTAAGGCTCACTTAATTCCTTGTTACGTTCCTCAAGGGGTCTAGTTTCCAAAATGGTATGGCATGTTTTTTTTTTTTTTTTTTTTTGCTGTTCTGGCACCATAGGGGCTTCCTAAATGCAACATGCCCCCCAAAAACAATTTCAGAAAAACGTACTCTCCAAAATCCCCTTGTCGCTCCTTCGCTTCTGAGCCCTCTACTGCGCCCGCCGAACAATTTACATAGACATATGAGGTATATGCTTACTCGAGAGAAATTGGGCTACAAACATAAGTATAAATTTTCTCCTTTTACCCCTTGTAAAAATTCAAAAATTGGGTCTACAAGAACATGCGAGTGTAAAAAATGAAGATTGTGAATTTTCTCCTTCACTCGCTAAGAACATTATTTAAGGTTACAAATGCCTCAAAAGATTAACCAACACATAACCGGACAGAATAAAGAGTTCTTAATAGGGATGTTGGCCCAGGGGACACTGAACAGCATCTGGCTGTAAGGACGGGGAAGTGTACAGAATAGCATATTCTGTACTGGGTCACCACATGGTTTTATTTATTTTTAACATAAAATATAATGGATATTTTTGATATTTTTTATTTAATATTTTATTTAAAAATGTTATATTGTATATAACAGTTATTCATGTAATGGAAATGTCTACCTTTTAATTTAGAATTTTTTTTTTTACCCACATTAACATAAGAGGTCGACCTTTCACCAATAGTCAAATTGTTTGTATAAAACACTGCACTACTATTGGGTTTGGGTTATTTTGTTATATTTTTTATGTTATTTTAAATATTTTTTCTTTTTTATATAAACACAGCACCCCGTAATTCGGCACACGGAGCGAACTCTGCTCCGTGCCGATGTCTGTCAATGTGGCCGCCAAGCCTTCCTCCATTCATTTCTATGGGAGGAGGCGTGACAGCTACATCATAGCCGTTATGCCTCCTGCCAGTGACATGAATGGAGGGGGTGTGGCATGACGTCATGATTTCAGAAGCTGCAAGCTTCGGTGTTCTCGACACTGCAGCTGTTGGCACGGAGATCCGGGGGGGGGGGGGGGGGGGTCCTCCTCGATTCTAAAATACAATGGCCTTGATTTACCTTTGCAAACCCGACATGTTTTGTCGGGCTGTGCGCTGGTTTCTGCGTCAGAATCTGCCCATTCTGCGCCAGAATCTGTGCCAGAATTGAAAAAAAACAGACTAGTTCTTCAACTAACTTACAACTAACTGTCCCGACATTTTCACAAAACCCCTACATATTTACTAAGGTTTCCACAGAAAATGTGGCAGATTTGAGGATAGGAAAACCCCACAGATCAGAGCATGTGTAAAAAATCAAAATGTAGGGAAAAGGAAACCTTAGTAAATACCGTGGGAAAAAAACTCACAAAGAAACCTACACTCCATTCTTAGTAAATCAGGCCTATGTATGGTCAGCATATTTTATATTTATTATATATATTGTTTTAATTTTCTTGTTTTATTAATATTTTTGTAGGGTGTTCTGTTTAAATGCCATCTGCGTGTTTGAACGCGGGGGATCCGAATGCTGGGATCCCCCCGATCTCCTGAACGGCTCCCCCGTGCAGGCCGCAGCATGATGTTGCAGCCGACACGCCTCCTCTATGTAGTTCTATGGGAGAGGTGGGGAGGCAGCATTCGTGCCTCCCTGCCTCTCCAATAGAACAGTATGGGGCAAGGAGGGGGCGTAACCGTCGACCTCTCTAGGTCGACGCAATGCGCATTAGTGCTCTCAATGAGCGCTAATGCGGGAGCCCCGTTCAGGAGATCGCAGGGGGTCTGATGTTGGGTTATTTTTTTAAATATTTTTTGGGTTATTTTTAATAGTCAAACCATGAAGCTTTATTGAGGCAAGTACAGAAACATGGTATTATGCATAGCTTCCAATTAATTTCGTGTACAGCAAAGATAACCATCCGGGCATGTCGGGAGTGTAGAGGGAGCAAGCCTCAAAGAAGGTAGGATGAGAAAAACTAGTGTGTGGAAGGGCAGAGATCGAAGAAACGGAAAGAGTTGGTGTGCCCTAAACAATTCCCCAACAGGGTCTGCATGAGTCAACCGGAACTACTCAAATGTAGGGAGTGTATTACTTGTAAGGAAATCATGAAGTTTAGTGAGTTTAGCCGAGATCCACCATGAGAAACTTGTTAGAGACAGACCAGGAGGAAAAAGAGGATTAGAAAAAAGCGGAAGGAGAGGGGAGACAGGGGACTGCAAGGAGAACTTAAAGCGACCCTGACGCCAGAGAGACAACGAATAGAGAGCTACCAAAGCTGAGGAGGGGAGGATTGTAGCGACCAGACAAGTAGACCACATGAAGGTGACGTAAGAGTACGGCACCAGCAGGGAGTTCTCCAGGAGTACCCACTTAGGTGCACCCGCTGACAGATTAATTAGAGCCAATAATATTTTAGGAAATTTGGGACTGATAACCCGCCCAATGACCTGTTATAATGCATCACGTTCCTAGCTATTATAGGTTTTTTGGAAGCCCAGATATATTTTAAGACATCCTGTTGTAAAGATAGGAGGTCTGACCGGATAACAGGGATGGGGAGAGTGCGGAAAAGATACAATAATCTCGGCAATATAACCATTTTAATAACATTAACCCTCCCCAGTCAGGATAGGTACGGATCCGCTCTAAAAAACGATAGAGTGGGCTATAGTTACTACTACACAATGTGGTCAAAGAAGGAGTAAGCTTTACACCTAGATAAGAAAGGCCAGTTGAGGAGTTCTTAAAACCAAAATTCAGACATATAAGGCGTTGTATAGAGAGTGGGACGTTACAATATAGGACTTCCGATTTGTTAACATTGATAGTCAACCCTGAGTGGGCGGAGAAATCAGTAAGCACAGTAAAAAGATTAGGTAAGGATACTAAAGGCTCAGTCAGTGTCAGGAGGAGGTCATCCGCAAATGAGTTAACCTTATAATCAACACCCGCAAGAGCTACCCCCCTAACACTAGGGTGACCCCTAATCAGAGCGGCTAAGGGCTCCATTACCAGAGCAAACAATGCCGGGGACAGGGGGCAGCCCTGGCGGGTGCCTCGGCCTATCTGCAGAGGAAGAGGCACAGTGGAAGGCAATTTTAAGAAGGCTGTCGGGGAAGAGTAAATGTGACGTAGGATATGGACAAAGGGACCAGAAAATCCAAATTTTTAGAGCATAGCAAACAGATATTTCCAGGAGACACAGTCAAACGCCTTTTCTATATCGACAATATTGACAAGGGAGTTTTTGAGGTGTTCGACCAATGGATAAGGTTCAATACCTTCCTAATGTTATCAGGAGCTTGGCGACCAGGCACGAAACCCACCTGATCACTATCAACGGGCAGCCAAAATTGAGGTTAACAGTTTAGAATCTACGTTTAATAATGAGATAGGGCGGTAGTTAGCGGTATGAAGATGGTCCTTATTAGGTTTAGGCCGTATGGTGATTAACGCATCCAAAAATTCAGCAGGGATAGAGGTAGAGGACCGAAGGGAATTAAATAGGGCAACTAGATGAGGTGTGAGCATAGAGGCAAATTTCTTATAATACGCAGCCGTGAGGCCATCAGGGCCAGGGGATTTACACAATTTTAATTTAGCAATGGCCAGAGTCACCTCCTCAGGGGTCACAGGGGCATCAAAGCCTCCCTGGCGTCAGGAGAGAGTCGGGGGAGGGAGACCGAAGAAAGAAAATGAGTTAGTGTAGAAGGGAAAGAAGAGGGACGGGTGTGTTCAGTATACAGGGTCGAGTAGTAAGAATGAAACGCTGAATAGATTCGGTCAGGATGTGAAGAATGGACACCAGGGCGCAACTGGAGGCTGTGGACTCTATTAATCGATGTAGTTTTTTCAACATAGCTGCCAATAGACGATCAGGCTTATTAGCGAACTTATAGTAAGTAGCTTTAGTCCATCTCAATTTTTGGGTTATTTTTAATATCATTTTCTTTTTTTATATAAACATATATAGTATTCCAGTATACAGCAGCTGATAAGTACTGGATGGATTAAGATTTTTTAATAGAGGTAATTTAAAAATCTCTTTAACTTTCTGGCACCAGTTGATATAAAAAAAGTAGTTTTACACCATAGTACCCCTTTAACAAATACAAATATATACGAACAACAAGGCTGGAGCCCAAATGTCTAAGACTCAATTCAAGAAAAACTGAAAGATAAAAAGAAGGAAAAAAAGAGGTGGAACAGAAGAAAAGAGAGCACCCCAAAAGTATGACTTCAGTTGCAATCATCCTATTAAGGGACCCACAAAGTCCACACATACCATGTTGGTCAAGCGTCAAGCCTATCAACCCCTAAGAATAACTTAAGATCACCAACAACTTGCTCCAGTACTGGAGAGTAAGGCTCTCAAAAGTACAGGTTTGGCTACAAGCAGGACCACATGGAGTAAGTCGGGTACCGTCTGCAAACCTGAGGTGTTAAATTAGTCCAAATCCATATCATGCAAAAAGTAAAGATAATTGTACCCACAAAATGGTCACAATAATGTTAAATTAATTTACAAATTTGTTTTTAACTTTCTGGCACCAGCTGATCTGAAAAAAATAGTTTTCCACCAGAGTACCCCTTTATGAACGAGAAGCTTCTTTCATGCCAGCAACTTGTCTCTGGTCACAATGGGGTGTCATAATAAAGGTAGCAGAGTGGACACCTTCCTGTTTAGGCATGAAAGGAGGTCCCAAGGAGACGTCAAGGCTGCCTTAATAGTATAGATATATGGATCCAATCAGGTTTGCATGAGTTTCTGCAAGGCAATACAAGGCATCTTACTACTCGAAATGAAGTGAGTAAATGCCGAGTTACAATGTACTGTACATCCTACAGCAGGTCAGGGATAAACTGTGACATCGTGACAAGGTCCTAGAAAACAAGGCGGTACGTGGAACCATCTTTTCGATGCACCCACAAATGGGGTATCATTTAAGTGATATAGAGACTGTGGATCCCTCCCAATTTTACCCCCTAACTATATGATATGTGACTTGACTTATCCACTCTAGAAACTATGGACTCCAAAAAATGTTTTAAGGCCTACATTTTAAAATTCAACTCAAGCAGTTCACTTTTAAATGGGTTAATACGATATCCAGAAATAATCTTCACACACTTGTACCGGCAGCATGTAACGTGGTCTGTCACTGAGCTGCTAGTTTCTCTTATAAACAGTCGGAATGAGCTTTTAAGATCGTACACAACTTGTTGCTGTAAATAAGTAAATATTATTATTAATAAAAACTAAGCAGATAATACAATACTCCTATAGCAGTGTTTCTCAAACAGTGTGTCTCCAGCTGTTTCAACCTCTATAGCAGTGTTTCCCAACTTGAGTGCCTTCAGATGTTGTAAAACTACAACTCCCACCATGCCCGGACGGCCATAGGCCGTCCGGGCATGCTAGGAGTTGTAGTTTTGCAACAGCTGGGGATACACTATTTGGAAACCACTGTTCTACAGACATACAGCTATCTCTCAACAGCTGCCTTTTCTGATAATTATTTCCATGTGCTACAAACACGCGAGACCTGCCTCTAATACGCAGGGATAACAAGAGCCAATCAGCTGGGGAATGAAAAAGAATCGCGAGAAACCAAGAACGTAACAGCTGCGCTGATTGGATGAGCGGCGCGCCGGAAGTGCGTCACTAGACCGTCGCCGGAAGTCGCTCCCTTCTTTCCTCCCTGTCCGCGCTGCAGTTGCCGGTGATCGGTCCTGGGCAGGCTGCAGATTAATCATGTCGTACGAAGAATTCAGCGAGGTGAGTAGTTGTGCATAATGTAACCGTGATGATGTCTGTCGAGTCTGGACGAGTCGTCTTGTTCTGCGTAGTTGTCGTTTCCCCGGTTCTTATATGTTACACATGTATAATGTGTCCTTCTGTTTATGTGTAGACCCCGTATGATCCGTACAGCTACCAGGCGGACTATGATGGGCACACAGGTATGTGATCTCTATGGTTTCCATAACATTACCAGTGTTTACATCATGTGGTCACCTCAAAGGCATCTCATTATCTGTATGTATATATTAACCCTTTTTAGGGATGTAGACAATTGTCATCCCCCCCCCCTCGCTTTTAAATGCCCAAACTTCTATTATTCCATCCACAGAGCCATATGAGGCTTGTTTTCTTTTGCTCAACCAATTGTACATTGTAACAAGTCCTATCATTTTACCATTAAATGTACTGCTCAATCAAGAGGGCAGAAGCTTATATATAATAAAAAATTAAATATAACCTGTTATACTTGTTTTCATAGGAGACTATAATATGCAAGCATTAGATTGCATTCACTGTATAATGCTATGCCTATTGTATAGTGTGTATACAGTGTTTTTGGCGCTCCATGGATACAGCCTGACTCTGCCTGCTGCCACCATTGTAGCTCATTGGATTGCAGGGGTCCAATGAGACCACTGAACTACCAACATCTGTCATTTACTACTTTAGACACCATGATTGGCATTGGCCAATGTCTAAAGGGTTAATGACAGGCTGCTGCCTGTCATTAGCGGTCAGGGTCAGACTAATGACAGTAGGCGTCACTCGCCGCCTATAAAGTGAGCGCAGCTCCTGCACTTCATTCTCCAGGGTGTACATGTAGGCCCTGGTGCATTTAGGCCCAGTCAGCAAGGGGCGTATATGTACTCCTAGGGGTTAAGCTGCTTAGATTTAATACAATAAGAAAAATCATGATATATATATATACACAGTACAGACCAAAAGTTTGGACACACCTCATTCAAAGAGTTTTCTTTATTTTCATGACTATAAAAATTGTAGATTCACACTGAAGGCATCCAAACTATGAATTAACACAAGTGGAATTATAGACATAACAAAGTGTGAAAATATGTCATATTCTAGGTTCTTCAAATTAGCCACCTTTTGCTTTGATTACTGCTTTGCACACTCTTGGCATTCTCTTCATGAACTTCAAGAGGTAGTCACCTGAAATGGTCTTCCAAGAGTCTTGAAGGAGTTCCCAGAGATGCTTAGCACTTGTTGGCACTTTTGCCTTCATTGGGTTCAGGTCTGGTGACTGTGGAGGCCAGGTCATCTGGCGCAGCACCCCATCACTCTCCTTCTTGGTCAAATAGCCCTTACACAGCCTGCAGGTGTGTTTTGGGGGTCATTGTCCTGTTGAAAAATAAATGATGGTCCAATTAAACGCAAACCGGATGGAATAGCATGCCGCTGCAAGATGCTGTGGTAGCCATGCTGGTTCAGTATGCCTTCAATTTTGAATAAATCTCCAACAGTGTCACCAGCAAAGCACCCCCACACCATCACACCTCCTCCTCCATGCTTCACGGTGGGAACAAGGCATGTAGAGTCCAGCCGTTCATCTCTTCTGCTTGTTGCCTGTCCTTAGCAGTGGTTTCCTAGCAGATATTCTACCATGAAGACCTGATTCACACAGTCTCCTCTTAACAGGTGTTTTAGAGATGTCTGCTGCTAGAACTCTGTGTAGCATTGACCTGGTCTCTAATCTGAGCTGCTTAACCTACGATTTGAGGCTGGTGACTCGGGTGAACTTATCCTCCGCAGCAGAGGTGACTCTTGGTCTTCCTTTCCTGGGGCGGTCTGCATGTGAGCCAGTTTCTTAGTAGCGCTTAATGGTTTTTGTGACTGCACTTGGGGACACTTTCCACCTAGAATATGATATAGTTTCAGTTGTTTCACACTTTTTTTTATGTATATAATTCCACATGTGTTAATTCATAGTTTTGATGCCTTCAGTGTGAATCTACAATTTTTATAGTCGTGAAAATAAAGAAAACTCTAACTTTAAATGAGTTGTGTCCAAACTTTTTGTCTGTACTGTGTACATATAGATATAGAGAGATTATATAATTTTTTTTATTTTTTTGCTAAAAAAAAAATAGAGCACTTAAACAATACAATGTAACTCCGTCAGTAAATTACAATGTAACTTCAAGGCAACATTGATAGACAATCAATTTCACATGGTGTTGTGGAAATTATAGGCAATTCGCAAGACACCCCCAATAAATGGTTCTGCATCGTTTCTCAGTTCCTATGCTTCCCAGCTGATGTTTTGGTCACTTTTGGATGCTGGCAGTACTTTCACTCTAGTGGTAGCATGAGACGGAGTCTACAACCCACACAAGTGGCTCAGGTAGTGCAGCTCATCCAGGATGGCACATCAATGCGAGCTGTGGCAAGAAGGTTTGCTTTGTCTGTCAGCGTAGTGTCCAGAGCGTGGAGGCGCAGGGATGTGGAAATTTTATAAAAAACTACTTGTCCACGGGACTAAAATGGAGCAAAATCTACTTGTCCCTCATGACGATCCACCTGTCCCGGACAATTTTCGCTTTTACACTCTCGTTTTTTCCTCCTCGCCCTATAATAGCCATAACTACCTACCATAATGATACCTTTTAATTTTTCAATAACATATACTCCGAACCAAAAATATATATATATTAAGGGAAGTGAAATTGAAATAGTAAAAGATAATTTAGCAGATTTGGTGGTTTTCTTTTCTGCGCCATTTACCTTGTGGTTGAGGTAACATGTTAGTTTTAAACTTTAGGCCACCTGATTACAGCGATACCAGATTTGTATCGTTTACATCATGTTTTACTAATTCTGGACTTTTTCAAAAAAAATTAATTGCCATTTTTTAACCCCTGTAGCTTTATTTTTTTTCGGCATACCAGGCTGTATGAGGGCTCATTTTTTGCGCCATAATCTGTTTTTTGTATCGGTACCATCTTGGTATTGATCTGACTTTTTAATCGCTTTTTTAACTTTTTTTTCTGGGATATTATAAAAATTGCAAATCTGTGGTTTGGTATTTTTTTTACATTTACCGTACGGGATACATAATGTTATATTTTCATAGGTTGTACAATTACGCACAAAGCGATACCAAATATGTTTATTTTTATTATGTTTGCATGTTTTTATATAGGAAAAGGGGGGGATTTGAACTTTTAACATGGAAGGGGTTAATGCAGCGGTTTTCAAACTGTGGCCCTCCAGATGTTGCAAAACTACAACTCCCAGCATGCCCGGACAGCCAACGCCTGTCCTGGCATGCTGGGAATTGTAGTTATGTAACATCTGGAGGGGCACAGTTTGAAGACCACTAGGTTAATGTGACTTTCAAACTTTTATTAAAACTTTTTTTTAATTTTTTTTTAATTTTTTTACACTTTATAACACTTATATGAGGAATCATAAGATTCCTCAGACAGATCAATAGAGTTCTATTGAACTCTATTAATCTGTGTGCTCTGTGATCCATTGATAGACAGTGTAGAAATTATAAATAAAAAATATTTATGTGAACCAGTCCTCAAAAGCACAGGGGAGAGAAAAAGGAAAAGACTAGTGGAGATGGGATCCAAGAAATGGTCTTTATTATATAAAAAGGATATATATGACCAATCGCCTAGCAGGGCCCTTGCTAAAGGCGAATGGAATATACTGGGTAAAAAATAGATATAATAAAAAATACAGAATATAGTAGGATTAAAATGAGATAAATATGATGGGTAAGTAGCACCAAAGAAAATTCATTAATTAAATATCTGCTGCATATATCAGGAGAAAACGTTCTCAGTCCATATAATTCATAGGGATATTTCAATGAAAAATCCACAAGAAATGTCCAGAATGAAAAGTCACAATTAGTTTGGGTGTGTCCGGAGTAACGATATATGGTAGTGAGTGTAGCGACAATAGCTACAATAGGAAATTCATGGACAGGTAATGCAGACAATGTGGCAAACACTGTCAGCGATGAAGATGTCAAGTCTCGGTGCACAGCACCACTCACCCTCCTTTGGAGTCCTCAGGTCCGGGCTGGCACGGCTGAGTCCGGCACTCTGGATATCAATGCCCGCCTGGGTGGTATACTGGGTGAATGGCTGAATCTCCGGGGGTCCGAGTGTCCTGGGCTGGCACGGGAGGCGTCCGGCCTTGGGGAGGATGATGTCCAGGAGTAACTCTGCCGACCGGGGCTGTGAGAGGATGCAGGTAACAGGTGGTGCGGATTGCACGTATGAATAAGGTGCTAACAGCGCGCATGCAGCAGTGGTCCCGGAATCGCGGGCATCCAGCTGTTGCAATTGGAATATGGCAGATACAGTCTATTTGAAGTGATATACACTTATGGATAAGGTGCAGATAATGGGCTAGACGCGTTTCAAGGCCGCGGGCCTTTTCTTCAGTAGCTATAGGTGTGTCACCTATAGCTACTGAAGAAAAGGCCCGCGGCCTGGAAACGCGTCTAGCCCATTATCTGCACCTTATCCATAAGTGTATATCACTTCAAATAGACTGTATCTGCCATATTCCAATTGCAACAGCTGGATGCCCGCGATTCCGGGACCACTGCTGCATGCGCGCTGTTAGCACCTTATTCATACGTGCAATCCGCACCACCTGTTACCTGCATCCTCTCACAGCCCCGGTCGGCAGAGTTACTCCTGGACATCATCCTCCCCAAGGCCGGACGCCTCCCGTGCCAGCCCAGGACACTCGGACCCCCGGAGATTCAGCCATTCACCCAGTATACCACCCAGGCGGGCATTGATATCCAGAGTGCCGGACTCAGCCGTGCCAGCCCGGACCTGAGGACTCCAAAGGAGGGTGAGTGGTGCTGTGCACCGAGACTTGACTTCTTCATCGCTGACAGTGTTTGCCACATTGTCTGCATTACCTGTCCATGAATTTCCTATTGTAGCTATTGTCGCTACACTCACTACCATATATCGTTACTCCGGACACACCCAAACTAATTGTGACTTTTCATTCTGGACATTTCTTGTGGATTTTTCATTGAAATATCCCTATGAATTATATGGACTGAGAACGTTTTCTCCTGATATATGCAGCAGATATTTAATTAATGAATTTTCTTTGGTGCTACTTACCCATCATATTTATCTCATTTTAATCCTACTATATTCTGTATTTTTTATTATATCTATTTTTTACCCAGTATATTCCATTCGCCTTTAGCAAGGGCCCTGCTAGGCGATTGGTCATATATATCCTTTTTATATAATAAAGACCATTTCTTGGATCCCATCTCCACTAGTCTTTTCCTTTTTCTCTCCCCTGTGCTTTTGAGGACTGGTTCACATAAATATTTTTTATTTATAATTTCTACATATTACATTAGGCCTTTTGGGTGAAGGCAACACCTTTAACCTCAAGCACATTATTTCTTTTATCCTAAGTGAGCTACACATATTTTACATTGATAGACAGTGCCACAGGACAGCAGGGAACAGAGGTAAGCCCTCCGGCTACCTCCATAGTGGATCGCCCCCCCTGAGATCGCGCTACGGGGGGGGGGGGCGATCCACTGGGAGTTGTAGTTTTGCAACAGCTGGAGGGCCGCAGGTTTGAGACCACTGCTGTACACTGTATTTCTATGCCCGGGCTGCAGAAGATCAAGAAAATAAACTTTAACTTGCCTACGTTGGCCTCATGCTGTTCCTTGGGACTGGAACGTCGGACAGCCGTCAGCGTATCGCCGGCCGCAGCGAAGTACCGCCCCGGCCATTGATAGGTTAAACGCACTGTCATGTAAGAAGCTGACCAGAGCTCCTTACATGACAGTGGGCTCAGCCTATCACTGGCCGGGGTGGGACATCGCTGTGGCCGGTGATAGGCTGACGGCTGTCCGACGTTCCCGTCCCCAGCGTAAGGCCGACCTAGGTAAGTTAAAGTTTATTTTCTTTATCTTTTGCAGCCCGGGCATAGGGATACAGCGTACGCCAGTGGTCTCCAACCTGCGGCCCTCCAGCTGTTGCAAAACTACAACTCCCAGCATGCCCGGACAGCCAACGGCTGTCCAGGCATGATGGGAGTTGTAGTTTTGCAACAGCTGGAGGGCCGCAGGTTGGAGACCACTGGCGTACAATATACAGTTCCAGCGCCAGCGGCCCGCAACTAAAAGGAGGGCAGTGCTTGTGGGTGACATATGTGAGTAGTACCCCGCTGGGCTGATAATTTATTGGGGGGGAGCAGAACAGCGCTGGCAGGTAACATGATTTGGTGTCGGGAGCAGAACAGCGCCGGCGGGTAACATGATTTGGGGGGGGAGCAGAACAGCGCTGGCGGGTAACATGATTTGAAGGGGGGGGGTGAAAGAAATAGTTATACTGTGGAACCGCCATAAGTTACAATAATACCGTGATACACATATTTGGTCATACCGCCCAGCTCTACTCTCCATGCACCAATGCCAATTGTACCACAGACTGTCCAGGAGTTGGCGGATGCTTTAGTCCAGGTCTGGGAGGACATCCCTCAGAAGACCATCTGCCACCTCATTAGGAGCATGCCCAGGCGTTGTGGGGAAGTCATACGGACACGTGGAGGCCACACACACACTACTGAGCCTCATTTTGACTTGTTTTAAGGACATTACATAAAGTTGGATCAGCCTGTAGTGCGGTTTTCCACTTTGATTTTGAATGACTCCATATCCAGACCTCCATGGGTTGATAAATTTGATTTCCATTGATAATTTTTGTGTGATTTTGTTGTCAGCACATTCAACTATGTAAAGATGAAAGTATTTCACATGATTAGTTCATTCATTAAGATCTAGGATGTGTTATCTTAGTGTTCCCTTTATTTTTTACATACACGTGATACCTTTTGGATTGGCAATGGTCTGATTTCATGCCCCCCCAATGATCAGCTGTGTGTGCAGCAACCTGTTTACTGCATGCTCTTGCATTTGCTATAGAATTAGTAGCAGTAGTGAGGAATACTGCAGTGCTAACCCATTGACGTGGTGCCTTGCACTATGGAAACTATGCTGGTTGAAGGGACCAGCAGTAATCACTGTGGATTCCACTTGGTTTTTTTTCTGGCAGTTTTTGGAAAACTGCCACTGCAGTTTTTGAGCCAAAACCAGAAATGTATTCAAAAGGAATGGGAAATATAAAGGAAGGACTTATACTTCTCCTCCCTTATGGATCTACTTCTGAATTTGGCTCGAAAACTGCTCTGGCAGTTTTCCAAAAACTGCCAGAAAAAAAACCAAGTGGAAACCTAGCCTCAAACAGCAGAATTCTAGCTATCTGATCCCTACCGTTCTTATATTCGCGACCTATCCAGTGAATGACCCCTTTAATACGGTAAAACCCACATTGTTTGTTTGGTCGTTCCTCATAAAACTGCTTTTTTTGGACACGATACACAGATGAGCACATTAATATCAGACAAATATGTCGCAATAGACATAATAATAATAAAAAAATGATCCCCTTTAGGTTAGGGTCACACAGTGTATATGCAGCGTTAAATCCGCTGCACAGTAGGAAATATGCTGCATGTTCTTCTATGAGCAGACACCGGGGAGGGGGGGACAACATCATATTAACAGTGTAAGGTAGCAGCTCTGCTGTACAATAGATAATGAGTTACCAGCTGGTATGAAGATAAAGTGCCTAGTGCAGTATTGGCAGTGCTATATACCTCATTGTGAAAATATAATTGAGCCCACCAGTGTAGGTAAATATAAAGCTTAATGCTTTATATTTACCTACTCTGGTGGGCTGAAATATATTATATAGCAGTACCAGCTGGTAACTGTCATTATCTATTGTACTGCAGAGCTGCTACCTTACACTTTTTTAAGTCCATATTGTTTTAATCATTGTGTGTGTGTGTGTGTGTGTGTGTGTGTGAATTTTTAGGGGTTTTTCTAATCATTTGTGATTTTTTTTTTTTTTTTTTTTTTTGGGTACCGGTAATTGTTTTCAATAAATACTTATTACATTTGTAATTGTTTATTGTATTATTGACATGTTTTGTAGGTTATTTATTGCTTTATGTATCTTGCCATATGTACACAGTTATTTTGTGGGTTATGGTTAGCCTTGAATAGTCAGAATATTTATGTAGGTTTACCTTTTATCAAGCAATATTTGCAAGAGCCTCAGTGGTGCCTGTAGTGGTGTGTGTACAGGATATTATCCCTTGAAGGAAGTTACACTAGGGGTTGTCTTTACATAAACATTGGTGATATATTGTAGTGTTTGGCTTGGATCTGACCCCTGCTTATCCCTAGAATAAAGTGTCACCAGCACATGAAAAGCACTGTGGCACTTTTTCTCTTGTAGCCTTTGCATGTTTTCCCAAGTGGCCTCATGGATGAAAACCATCCAGGATTTTTTTTTCAAATTAAAAGCATGAGATATATTCTCAAATGTATAAACCTCATATCTTTGTTTCTTTATCTGTTGTATACATGCAGAATTTGAGATGAGATGTCATTTCGGATAGATATCTGTTTTGGCTTTATCACTTTCATCAACCCGTACCTGGTTATGAGCTCCACCATGTGCCCATAGAAACATTAGTGGATATGAATGGCTAACCTAAAAAAAAGTTCTTTAGTGTTTTAGGATATTGCAATTGTGAAAATATTTAAAATGTATTTCTTTTTTACTTTTGTCACAGGTGACCCCAAGCAGGACCTGGCATATGAGCGTCAGTATGAGCAGCAAACCTATCAAGTCATTCCTGAAGTGATAAAGAACTTTATTCAGTACTTTCACAAGACAGTGTCTGACCTGATTGATCAGAAGGTGTATGAGCTCCAGGCCAGCAGAGTCTCCAGTGATGTCATTGACCAGAAAGTCTATGAGATCCAAGATATCTATGAGAACAGGTAATGGCACTCTGCAGGTTTGTATTACAGATTATTCCCAGCACCGACCTCTTTGCAGCTACTACCCCTTTGGGCTCAGTACCATATTTATGAATTGCTAGTAGAGAAACAAGTGCTCGGCACTGGAGAAATTATATTTTGCATACAATATTGGGGATACTGTACTGGTTTGGCTGGGAGGTGAGTTGCGCTTGAGACACAGATGCAATATGACGTATGTAGAGAAAAACTTCAGCACAGCACTCGCCCTTTAGTTGTCAACGATGTGTAGTTTATTCAAACAATTTCAACAGTACAGTGGATTGTGGGGATGAAAGGAAAGCAAACTCACTCAAGCCCTTGCAGCAGGCTGTATGAAGCATAGTGGCCACTACAGCACTGTTACAAGAGGGCTTAAACCCTGTTCACACGTCTAATATTCCACATCCAATGCTAGTCATTTATTTTTATTTTTTTAATGTGCACCGTTCCTTTAAGAAAACTTTTTTTGACAGATTGTACAGACATGTCAAGTTTTCATCAGTCAGGGCCTGAGTGTTCAGACCACAACTTATTGCTAGAACTAGCTGGAAGAATAGTGCTTCACGCGAGACAAACTTACAATGCAAGTCAACGGGATTGTCTTTGTCAGCTGCATTTTTTTTTTCTCCCTGCTCGTTCTAACAGTTGGTCGGGATCTGAATGCTCTGACCCCGACTGACATATCTCTAGCATGTGTCATGTTATCTTCTGTTTACTTCACAAAAATCTGTGTGGATTTGTGTCCACTGTTTGTGATTAATAAGCTTGCACATCATTTTTTTTTTAATAGCTAAGTAAATTGTAATCTTGTGCAGATCCACCAACACATCCAGCAGAAATGAGGAATTAGTTTTGTATTTCTGCTGCAGATCTTGTTTGAAATCTAACATATCCAACACATCTAAACCTTACTGCTCCATGTGTGTGTTATAAGGTAGATGGAAACAGAAAATGAGAATTCTCTTTTCTTGTTGCAGCTGGACAAAGTTAACTGAGCGTTTTTTCAAGAATTCCCCATGGCCTGAAGCAGAAGCAATCGCCCCTCAAGTTGGGAATGGTAAGCATAGGCATTTACTGTATGGAAGGTCATAACTTATACAGTCATGGCCGTAAATGTTGGCACCCCTGAAATCTTTCTAGAAAATGAAGTATTTCTCACATGTTTTGCTATACACATGTTGATTCCCTTTGTGTGTATTGGAACTAAACCAAAAAGGAGGAAAAAAAGCAACTTGGACATATTGTCAAACCAACTCCAAAAATGGGCTGGACAATTGTGGAAAAATAAGATTGTTTAAAGCATGTGATGCTACTTTAAACTCACCTGGGGCAAGTAACATGTGTGGGCAATATAAAAATCACACCTGAAAGCAGATAAAAAGTTCACTTGTGCTCAGGGCTTATATTCGAGCTTGTGGTAGCAAGCGCTGAATACACAACTATGCAAACCATACATTGACTTAACAAGCGGTTTGAGTTGTTCTGTACTTGAGATTGCACCTACCTACAAACCTATGTACCTATATAAATAAGAATGACTGACGAAGCGATTGAGTTGTGCCCATAACCGCGTATGAGGACACGCCTATAGAGGGCAAAAATCAAGAAGTAGAATTAACATAATAACCAACACCACAATTAGTCATATCTATCTTCCCCTAAACTGTTCTTGCTAGACTCAAGAAACCAAGAGAGTTGTTCCTGCCGGCTGGCGATCACATGAGGCAGTACCTGACACTGAGAAGACATGGTGGTGACGCCTACTACGTCCGGCCTGGCACTGGAACGGGACCTGACTACGTGCTAGCTGATTCGTTCATATTGACATACCCACTGTGGTAATTGCAGAAAGGGGAAACCGATAGAGCTTGTCGGGCATAACATGTCCTCCTGTCCCTGCTGATAAGTGGCAAAATCTTCATTGTTAGTTAAGTGATATGAAGAGTTGACTGGACTTTACCGTGAGCCATATCCTAACCTGACAATATACCGTCACGAATATGGTCTCGGGAGTAATGACCTGCAGCGAACGACGGGCCTCCTCATCCTGACCATGTCTGCAGACTCGACAGATCTCAGTAACAATTAAGCCTAAGGACTATCATGCTTGCAGACAGGCATCAACAGAACCACTGTGTCCGCAGACATGACCGACCTCTCTGTGACTATCGTACCTGTAGATTTTCACAGGCCTTGCATGCCCTCGTGCCTGTGGATGTGCAAGGCCTCTGTGACTATCGTACCTGTAGATTGACAGGTCTCGCATACCCTCGTGCCTGTGGATGTGACAGGTCTTTGCGTAACCGCTGTGCCTGGAATGGCAGTTGGACTCGAACCTCGTACCTGTAGTCGTGACAGGTCTTTGAGTAAGCCTAGTTTCTGTGGAAGTGATAGCAGTTAGCGTGACGCTGACATGAGTGGACAATCCAGATTAATGCGTGAAATAACCACCTATGAGTTGTGAAATTGTAACTCTATGACCTGTGTTAGGGAAACTGACTAAGCCGTGAATCTCCCTGCAGGCGTGGCAGGTGGAGATGGTATGCAACCCCTGAGATAATTTTTTTTATTTTGGTAATGTGGGAGTGGATGGCAGCAGAGTGCCAGACATGATGTATGCATGGAGAAATGAGATGAGATTAAGTGTCTGCTGTTGCGCTGAAGAAGAGTCAGAACAGCATACGCAGGGGCCCCAACTGAAGACTTGTCAGCCAGACGGTTGACCCACTGCCTGTGTATCAAGTCATATCGCATTGAAGCAGAGTCAGGAACAGACTTCACCAGGACCCCGACTGAAGCGAGACAGACCTGAGGAACTTGGTGGGTGAGAGGACGCGCAAGGCTCTGAAGATGTCAGTAGCAGCGTCAGTGTGTGAGCAAGTAACTGTGGTGAGCAAACAAGAGTGGTGAAAGTAACATGGATCAGTGGATATGTGTTGTGAAGTACATACATAAGAGTGTACATATTTTCTTTTCATTTTTTTTTTTGAAGTGTGAGATCTGGTAGGAGTCTACAACCACCATTACTCGGTGTAACCCCCTGTTGGCATGGCATATGAGGGGTATGCCAACCATCTGTGTTTCGTGATGTCGTGTTCTGAAGAAGTGTCAATAACAGCAACTAGCAGTGGTGCCCCCTGCAGACGTGGCAGGGATGACGGGGAAACAACCATCTATGTGTCGTGAAGTTGTTAGTCAGACATGTCGATAAAAACAAATAAGTAACGCGTCTCCCTGCAGAACGTGGCAGGTGAAGTGGGTGTGCACCACTTGTGTCGTGGTATGAATGTGCAGAATAACGTGTCAGTGACCACAATTTTAGTGCATGCTGTAGGACCAGTTGGAAGGTAACTGGTGAGCGTATGACGAGATACGGATGCTTGATCTGTGACTGAGCAGTTACTATGGTAACTAGAGTGTGGTATGTCAGCTACGGTGACAAATAGCCGGTACCGACGTGTGTGCAGAGTGACGATTTGTGATTGTACCGTACAACCTGAGAATATCTCTACAGTAAGAAGCTGCGAGCGTGTGTATGGTATGCAGAGTAAGGTTATGCGTATGAACAGTACTAACTATGAGCATGTGTGCGGTAACACAGCGAGGAGCTAGATACGACAACAGTTATGAGCTTACGTTCAGTGCAACCTGTATGCGCACATGTGTGGATGCAGCGGCACACGTGAGTGCAGTATGACCATGACTGGCATAATGCGGTGCTAATGGTATGAGCATTCGGCACAATGACTGTACTCGCAGCGTGTGGCGTGATGAGCATATGTACTGTGTGCAACGATGGAACTGTACCCACTGCATGGAAAACTATTATCATATAAACTGTATGGTGGGCTGGACTGATCCCCCCCAGCTGCACCCTTGTGGCAAGGCAGCTGGGGACCCCCAGCTGAGACACCCCCACCTGGGCTTAGGCTATATCACTCACCTTATCAGGGCAGCTACGTTTCTGTCCGGCAGGCTGCGGCTGAGCTCTTCAGCCCCCCCCCCCCGTGCACATCACGTGACTTGGCGGCAGCACCCTGGCAATGAGTGCAGGTCACGGCGCGAGAGCCACGGGATTCCGGCAGGGGACAAGCAATGTGAGCATGGAACCGTGTTGGAGCTCAGCCCGGCCGCTGGAAGCGAGAGACCAAACCGCACGACCCGTCTCGGCATGGGTGGATGAAGTCACCCGGCCTGCTCCAGGAGCGCTTCGCGGGGGAACATAGGTGACAGGGGCCGGCTGCCACTGGAACAATAGTGCACAATGTCCCGGGATAACCCGGGTCTGCCGCAACCGCCGCTCCTCTCTGGAAACACCGCACACACCGACCTGGAAACCACATATGCCCCGCCTGTATGTTGCGGGGGCGTTTTATAGTGGTGCCTCCTGTATGACCCTGCCTGTAGGTGCGGGGGGGGGGCATGGGAATTCACGCCCCCTCGCACAAATTCAGCCCAAAAGGCTTCCGACTTAGTCTTTGTATTGAGTGTCTGTGTGTGCCACACTAAGCATGGGCAACAGAAAGAGAAAACTGTCTGAGGACTTGAGAAACAAAATTTTGGAAAAATATCAACAATCTCAAGGTTACAAGTCCAGCTCCAGAGACCTAGATTCGAATTTGTCCACAGTTTGCAACATTATCAAGAAGTTTGCAACCCATGGCACTGTAGCTAATCTCCCTGGACGTGGACGGAAGAGAAAAATTGATGAAAAGTGTCAACGCAGGATAGTCTGGATGGTGGATAAGCAGTCCCAAACAAGTTCCAAAGATATTCAAGCTGTCCTGCAGGCTCAGGGAGCATCAGTGTCAGCGCGAACAATCTGTTGACATTTAAATGAAATGAAACGCTATGGCAGGAGACCCAGGAGGACCCCACTGCTGACACAGAGACATAAAAAAGCAAGAATACATTTTGCTAAAATGAACTTGAAAAGCCAAAATCCTTGGGAAATGTCTTGTGAACAGATGAGACCAAGATAGAGCTTTTTGGTAAAGCACATCATTCTACTGTTTACCGAAAATAAGGCCTATAAAGAAAAGAACACAGTACCTACAATGAAATATGGTGGAGGTTCAATGATGTTTTGGAGTTGTTTTGCTGCCTCTGGCACTGGGTGCCTTGAATGTGTGCAAGGCATCATGAAATCTGAGGATTACAAATGGATTTTGGGTCTCACTGTCCAGCCCAGTGTCAGAAAGCTGGGTTTGTGTCCCAGATCTTGGGTCTTCCAGCAGGACAATGACCCCAAACATACGTCAAAAAACACCCAGAAATGGATGGCAACAAAGCGCTGGAGAGTTCTGAAATGGCCAGTAGTGAGTCCAAATCCCATTGAACACCTGTGGAGAGATCTTAAAATTGCTGTTGGGAAAAGGCGCTATTCCTATAAGAGACCTGGAGCAGTTTGCAAAGGAAGAGTGTTCCAACATTCCGGCTTAGAGGTGTAAGAAGCCTATTGATGGTTATAGGAAGCGACTGATTTCAGTTTTTCCAAAGGGTGTGCAACGAAATATTAAGATAAGGGTGCCAATAATTTTGTCCAGCCCATATTTGGAGTTTGGTGTGACATTATGCCCAATTTTGCTATTTTTTTCCCTCCCCCCTTATTTTTATTTTTTTGTTTAGTTCCAATACACACAAAGGGAATAAACATATGTGTATAGCAAAACTTGTGTTACAGCAATCCTTTTCTGTGAGAAATGCTTAATTTTCTAGAAAAATTTCAGGGGTGCCAACATTTACAGCCATCACTTGTATTTAGATGCTAATGGATCTCTTAGCATAGTCAAGGAGATTTATTAAGTAACTAATCTTTCAACATTTTTGGCATAAATCAATAGTACTAGTGTTTGTAAAAAAAAAAAAAACCTTGTAATATATCTTGTTAAAGGAAAAAAAAAACTTTTTGGCGGAGTAAATCCTGTATGGAGATTGATTAGGTTACAGCTGCCCATGGAAGTCTGGGTGGAGTGGCAGGAGATGGGCAGATAAATTTACAACTACAGCTTGCAGTGCTCAGTACTGATCTATGATGTCCTTTTTGCTTCTGGGAATCCCATCTTGTGTGTGAAAAATTGCATATACTAGCCAAAAGTAACATTGTTACTAATGTACACATGACAGTTTAATTTGTAAAGTTACTTCCTTTAAAACTAATGCAAGGGAAAAGTGAAGCCAAAGAGGAGGTAATGGCTTTCTGTATCCTGAAAAATGAGCACTGGGATCTGATTCGCTTCTGTAGGAATCTCTTTCCACTTCTCCTTTAGCAACGGTCTTATTATGTTACCTTTTTAAAATTATCTTATGGTTATAACAATTGTCCTTCTCTTTTTAGATGCAGTGTTCTTAATACTCTATAAGGAACTATATTACAGACACATCTACGCCAAAGTTAGCGTAAGCATCCATTCTACATGTTTTATTTATGAAACTGCATGGTGTGATAAAAAAAACTAATACTTGCCTTCTTTTGTAGGGAGGACCCACACTGGAGCAGCGTTTTGAATCTTACTACAACTACTGCAATCTCTTCAACTATATTCTTAGTAAGTTGAGGGGAAGGGGGTTACTGGTTCTAATTAAGGGGGTTATCCGGTGACCAGAAAAAATACTCCACATGGTGTGGAATGTACTTAAATATTCGCCTTGGCTTGTTTTTGGCACCATCCACCTTTGCCCACTGCTCACTTTTCTCTCCATCTTCCTTCTGCACACCCTAATTAAACTACATTTCCCAGCAATCCTAACTGCGAGAATGGTAGAAAAGATTTTTATGCTTATCGTAAAATCTTTTTTTCTCGGAGGATCCATTGGGGACACAGATCTTAGGGTATATGCTGCTGTCACTAGGAGGCTTGACGCTATGGTAACAAAAAAAAAGTCGGCCCCTCCGAGGAGGATATACCCGCCTACAGGCCCTAAGCTAATCAGTTTTAGCCCCAGAGCAGTAGGAGAGGACCGGCAGGTCAGAAAAAAACAAGAACTGTCCGAACACACCCTCGGACAGGTAACCGAACCAGAATCACCAGGAAAAAAAAAAAGGGCGGGTGCTGTGTCCCCCAATGTATCCTCCGAGAAACAGATTTTACGGTAAGCATAAAAATCTCCTTTTCTCTATTGGCTCCATTGGGGGACAAAGACCTTGGGACGTACCAAAGCCGTCCCTAGGGTGGGCAAAAGAACTGTTAGGTGGAATGCTGGACCACCTCCATCTGCAACACCTTGCGGCCCAGACAAGGAACGCCACCTTCCAGGAAAGGCTAAGAGAAGCGTCCCCGATATGTTCAAAGGGAGCGCCCTGCAGGACACTTAGGACCAAGTTTAAGTCCCAGGGAGGAGTAGGGGACCGATAAGGAGGGGCACCGTGGGCCACTCCCTTAAGGAATGTCCGAATATGAGAATTGGACGCTAGAGGACATTGAAAGAGAACGTAAAGGGCCAAAACCTGACCCTTAAGGGAGCTAACCCCTGATTGGACTTGATGGACGTATGTCTTTTTTCAACCATACTAACTATGTAACCATTGGTCCAACCCTGACTGCAAAAAGGAAAGGAGTTGGGGGAGGGAGAACGCAACTGGAGAAAGACAGATTCACACCAACAAAAATACGATGGCCAGGTACGGTGGTAAATCTTCGCAGAGGAGGGCTTGCGTGCCCTCAGCATGGTGTGAATCACCTGGGGAGAGAAACCTCGGGCCCTCAGAACCGCGGTCTCAACCTCCGCTGTCAAATGCAGAGACAGTAAATTGGGGTGGCACAGAGGACCTTGAGAGAGGAGGTCTGGACGAAGCGGAAGGCGCGGCGGTACGTTGTCCAGAAGTCGGACCATGTTGACGTACCACGCCCTCTGGGGCCAGTCTGGAGCCACGAGAATGGCGGGAACGCCCTCTACTTTAAGCTTCCTCAGGACCCTGGGAAGGAGAGGAAGAGGAGGGAAAAGAGAAGGCAGGGCGAAGCCTGTCCAATGAATCGCCAGGGGATCCACGGCTAGAGCAAAGGGGTCCCGGGACTTCGACACAGTGAGGAGCCTTCTGTTTGTGGCGGGACGCAAAGAGGTCCACGTTTGGAGTGCCCCAGAGGTTGCAGATCTCTGCCAGTACCTCTGGATGAATGGACCATTCACTCCCAGAATGTGAATTGCTGAGATGGCTGGACCGCTTAATTCCGCCCAGAGGAGAATTCTGGATACCCTGGGGGGGACCAAAGGCCCTGGACTGTCCAGTCCCTGTACACACCTCCCCAGCCTGAAAGACTGGCATCCGTCACTGATGACTTGCCAGCAGAGAGGCAGGACGGAGCGCCCCTGCAGAAGTAGGTGGGAATGGAGCCACCACAGAAGGGACCGGCGAGAACTCAGAGGAAGAACGATCCTGTGATCGAGAAACAACGGAGATCTGTCCCACCGGGAGAGTATCGCCAATTGAAGAGGTCGGTAATGAAACTGTGCAAATGGAGCGGCCTCCACGGACGCCACCATCCGACCCAGGACTTCCATGCAAAAGCGAATGGAAACTGGGGCAGGGTTCCGAAGTATCCAAACCCCTAACGAGTCAGTCGTTTGTCCGGTGGGTGCCGAACCCGGGCAGACGCTGTGTCGAACTGGAGTCCCAAGAAAATTAGGGACTGGGTGGGAGAGAGGTTGGTCCTGATTGACCATCCAGCCGAAACGCGACGGCCTGAAGGGTGAGGTGAGACTCTCCAGATTCTGGGCCCTGGTTGGAGCCTTGATCAGGAGGTCGTCCAAGTAAGGAATAACGGAGACGCCTCCTTGTCCGTAAAGGGGCGATCACAGGCGCCAGGACCTTTTGGTGAAGACCCTCGGAGCAGTGGCAAGGCCGAAGGGGAGAGCCACAAACTGAAAATGGCCTTCCGGAACTGCAAAGCAGAGGTACTGCTGATGTCCTGGGAATATCGGGATGTGGAGGTAGGCATCCTTGTTGTCCACCGAAGAAAGAAACTCCCCTTGATCCATGGACGCCACGATCGAACAGAGGGACTCCATGCGGAAATGGCGGAGGAGAAGATGCTGGTTGAGGCGCTTCAGATCTAAGATTGGGCGTATGGAACCCCCTTTCTTGGAGACCACAAAGAGGTTGGAATAAAAACCTCCAACGCTCCCTGGGAGGAACAGGGATAATTACTCCCTGGATGAGAAGGGACTGGAGCGCGGCCCGGGAAAGAAAAATGCGATCCCTTGGAAGGGATGCATACTCGATCTGGTAACCGTGGGATACCACATCCCTGACCCAAGAGTTCTGCACATGCTCGGCCCAGACATCCTGGAAGAGTAACAGACGACCTCCCACCTGAAAAAAGTATGCGGGTGGGAGCGTCCCTTCAGGCAGAGGTAGGTTTGTGGGTGCACGCTTTGGCCGCAAAACGTCGAATGGTTATCCAATTTCCAGGAGGGGCGCGTCTTGTCCTGCGAAGGTGCCTGTTTAGACCCCTTATTGGAACTAGAAGTCCGCAAGGACCCGAAGGAAGTTGACTCCCGACGGGAAGTAGCACTGCGAGCCTTATTTTGAGGTAATAAGGAACTTTTTCCGCCCGTCACCTCTGATATAATCCTCATCTAGGCGCTTACCAAAAAAGCCGAGACCCAGTAAAGGGAAGCTCCGTCAGACTTCTTGGAAGCGGCATCCGCATCCCAGGCTTTATGCCACATGGATTGACGGAGGGCCACTAGGTTGCCCCTGGCAAAGGCAGCACAGCAGGCCAACTGCATGGAAGCAGAACACAAAGTCTCCAGCCTTGGAAAGTTGGAGAGCTAAGTCAGCCACTTCCCCCGAGGGAGATCCAGAAAGGATACCCTGGCGGAGTTGGGAAGCCCAGACTGAAAGGGCTTTAGATACCCAGGCAGAAACAAATGCAGGAAGAAGGGACGAACCTGCTGCTTCAAAGGCAAAATTTTCCAAAGTCTCCACCTTCTTGTTTGCCGGATCCTTGAAGGAAGCTGCATCAGCCAACGGCAGAGTAGTCGCCTTTGATAGGTGGGAGACCGGTGGATCCACAGTTGGAAGGGAGGTCCATCGAGCAATGAGGTCCTTGGTGAAGGGATAGTGTGCTTGAACCTTCTTTGTTTCCTGAAATTGTCAGGGTGCCTCCAGGCAGACTCCAGCAAGGCTTCAAATTCAGCATGAGAGCTAAAAAAACCTTGGGTGCCGGTCGAGCAAGGTGAAAGGAAACTTCTGGGGCTACGTCTGAAGTTCCTGGGTCCTCTACGTGGAAGGTGTCCCTTATGGCCGAAACCAATGTGTCCACTGTGTCAGCAGTCTGTGTTCGGTCCTCTGAGTCAGAGGCAGAATCAGAGGCCTCATCTACAAGTTCTCCAGGAGAGTGGGAACGAGTGCAGGCAGCTTTAGAAGAGGGAGACTCTGACCTGGTACGCGGTTCTGGAGATTCAGAGCAGTGACCAGGGGAGCGTCCTCTAGAAGATGGACGCTTATGGCAAGCTGGAGCAAAGGGGTGATGCCTGTGAGGGGAGCGCCTAAGTCTGCTAGAAGACTCTAGGGATGAGTCTGAGGAATCTCCCCTTGTGAGAGCGCTTAGCATAGGGAGAGTGGGTCTCTCTATAGGGTCGGCATAAGGAGGACCTCTCCAAGGCATGGAACGGGAGACCTGAGCTGGGAGAGGGAGGTCACCCAAACTGGAGGGATAGCCGAACCCAGAGGATCTGAGAAAGCATCCTAGGTAGAAATACTGGGGGGTGGTCAGAGGGTGCAGTCGTAACAACTGGGTTCAACAGAACCTGACATTTTTGTATTACAACCCTTGCAAGTATAATGGGTGACCAGGGCTCCAGGTATCTGTCTAGAGTGAGGGACAGTACTGGGTTCGGACATAGCAAGGAAGAATGAAACAGTCTCACCCATGATCTGTGTCCCTGGCAAAAAAAAAAACAGCAGCTGAGGAGTAGACAGGAGTGAGGGAGTGTAGGGCCAATGAGAAAAAGGGGCAGGATTTGAGGTCCAAACACCTCTATCATTGGAGGAAGGACTCGCTGCTGCGTGCGCATAGCGCTGACTGGTCAGAGGAGCCGGCTGATTTCCGGGCCTGCACCACCTAGATGAATTTCTCGCTGGCCACGAGTGGGCGAAGCTAAGGCAGCCGGCATGAAGAAGCCTGCCGCCATTATGAGTAATAAAGGCGGCAGCGCAAGGACTCGGAGCTCCGGCCGTCTAAAGGCAGGAGCCGGCGGCAGCCCGACAGTGGAGGGAAGCTGACAGCCCCTGTGTCAGCGGTGCGTGGCTGGCGAAAGTGACTATGCTTTGTGAATAGGTACCGGCGTCTGCATACAAGCAGCACTGGTAGGAAAGTGGAGGAGAGGAAGGAAACAGTCCTACACCACTGATAAGGGAGAAAATCCCCCCCTTATGACAGGATACAGAAGGGTTCCCCCAGATGTACAGACAGGGTTCCCATGGAGAGAGTGGGCTCCAGAAAGGGGGTCTCCATCAGTTGAGGATCTTGAAACCTGAAAAAGAGGGAGAAAATACTCACCTTAGTCTGAAGAACTTACCTAATGAAGTCTTCAGTCAGCTTTAGTCACCTGCATCATGCCAGGCTATAACAGCGAGACGAGCAGGGTAAAGTGGGGACTCAATTGCAAATGGGGAAACAGTGAACGCTATGTTCCTGAGTTCCCACCTGAAAACCAGGAAAAGAAAAGGGAGAAAAAAATCTAAACGTCCCTAATCTTAAAAAAAGAAAAACCAGGTCTGGAGAACACCAGACCAGCATCTGCCCCCTACAGACATTAAAGGAGTAGTCCCGTGGTGACTCGGTGGTGAGCAACTTATCCCCTATCCTAAGGATAGGGGATAAGTTGCAGATCGCGGGGGGTCCGACCGCTGGGGCCCCCTGCGATCTCCTGTACGGAGCCCCGACAGCCCGCGGGAAGGGGGCGTGTCGACCTCCGCACGAGGCGCCGGCCGACACGCCCCCTCAATACAACTCTATGGCAGAGCCGAAGCGCTGCCTTCGGCAATCTCCGGCTCTGCTATAGAGATGTATTGAGGGGGCGTGTTGGCCGCCGCTTCGTGCGGGGGTCGACACCCGCTATCTGGGCAGAGAGCCGGGGCCCTGTACAGAGAGATCGCAGGGGGCCCCAGCGGTCGGACCCCCCGCGATTTCAAACTTATCCCCTATCCTTAGGATAGGGAATAAGTTTTTCACCACTGGACTACCCCTTTAAGCTAAAACTGATTAGCTCAGGGCCTGTAGGAGGGTATATCCTGCTGGGAGGGGCCAACTTTTTTTTTTTTTTTTTTTTTACCATAGTGTCAAGCCTCCTAATGACAGCAGCATATACCCATGGTCTGTGTCCCCCCAATCGAGCTGATAGAGAAAGGGGGTGTGGCTTGCGTGCATTATGTCAGAGGGGGCGTGGCTTCACACGCTATTACCGAGAGGGGAAATGGCTTGCAGTTTTGACTTCGGAAAAGGATGTAGCTTACAAGAGGAGGACACTGAAAGCCAGGCAAGTATTACATGATATCTCTCTCTCTCTGTTTGGGGGGTGGAGAAGTGTAGGAAAGAGGATTGCAGGTTTTTGTTCACTTCCTGCCTTTCACAGCATATTCCTATACTCGGCTATTTCTGGCAGTGTCATAGCAAGTTAATGGCATTGCGGTTTGGATGCGTGCTGCAGCTCTGTTCACTTGTGATCGGTGGGGGTCTCAGCAGTCTGACACCCACCAATCAGATACATATTGCCTATTCTCTTATATTCTTAGAATAACGGCTTTAACAAAGTCAATGTTTGTCCATGGATTGTAGTTTTTTCGTTTTTTAGCACTAACACCTGTGTCTTACTTTTAGATGCAGATGGCCCTGCACCCTTGGAGCTGCCCAATCAGTGGCTGTGGGATATTATTGATGAATTCATTTACCAGGTACAGATATTTGTCTTGTTCTATATTCTGACATGCAGTAATCAAACTTCCCATTTTAGTCCCCTCCTTACATTGTGTCCTTCTGTACTTTTCCAGTTTCAGTCCTTCAGCCAGTATCGGTGTAAGACAGCCAAGAAGACAGAAGAAGAAATTGAATTCCTGCGTTCCAATCCCAAGATCTGGAATGTTCACAGCGTTCTTAATGTCTTACATTCTCTAGTGGACAAATCCAACATTAACCGGCAGCTGGAGATTTACACTAGTGGAGGTGAGAACTGCTTTTTGCTTCTTGTATGGATGGTATTGATAACAGAATAGTGTCCTTTTAACATGTCTGCTTTCTGTGGATTGAGACGTCCATATTAGAGTGATGTCTGGAACCGTAATGCTAATGTCAATACAAAATGGAATAAAGGGGTACTTCAAAACTTTTCTCCTATCCACATGATAGAAAATGAGCATCAACAAAATAAAGCCCCCCCCCCCCCTCTCTCCCTGTGCATGGAGTGCTCCATGTCTGTGGTAGAGCTGGAAATACATAAACTCTGGTATCTTCGACGCTTCCATAGAGGAGGATACATGGAGAGCGTGAGCGTGCCGACATGCTGCTCCATGCACAGGAAGAGACTGGGCCCTGTTCTGGAGATTATGGCAGGTTCCAGCAGTTGGACTCCCTGCAATCAGATGCTTTAAGTTTTGAAGTACTGAAGTACCCCCATATAGGTGCCATAGAAAGGCTTTTATTGTCAGTAAGGTCCCTCCTTATTTCTTTATCGGCTTCATTGGGGGACACAGACCGTGGGTGTATCTTGCTGTCTCTAGGAGGTGTGACACTATGGTAATAAAAAAAAAAGTCAGCTCCTCCCAGCAGGATATACCAGCCTTCAGGCTCTGAGCTAGTCAGTTTAACCCGATAACGACCATGGACGTCTATACTCGTCCAATGGCCGTTACCGGGGTATGACGCGGGCTCCCGACTCGAGCCCGCGCCGCGGCCGGCTATTAACCCTTTAGATCGCCACTGTCAAAGTTGACAGCGGCGTCTAAAGGTGCCTGTATACAGTCCCTGGTGGTCCAGTGGGGTGGATCCACTGCTGAGGTAGCCTGTGGGCTTACCTCTCCTCCTGTGTCGGCTCCGGCTCTCTGAATGATAAAGCCTGGCAGGACCAGGCTTTATCAATCGAGCGCAGAGCACACAGATGAATGGGATTGTATGCAATCCCATTCATCTGTATGAGGAATCAAATGCTTCCTCCTAAAAGTCCCCTAAGGGGACTAAAAGTGTAAAAAAAAAGTTTTAAAACACACACATTAACCCCTTCTTTATTAAAAGTTTAAATCACCCCCCTTTTCCCAAATTCCATATTAAAAATATGTAACCATAATAAAAATAAACATATGTAGTATCGTCGCGTGCGTAAATGTCTGAACTATAAAAATATATCATTAATTAAACCGCACGGTCAATGGCGTACACGCAAAAAAATTCCAAAGTCCAAAATAGCGTATTTTTGGTCACTTTTCATACCATAAAAAAAGGAATAAAAAGCGATCAAGAAGTCCAATCAAAATAAAAATGGTACCGATTAAAACTTCAGATCACGGCGCAAAAAATGAGCCCTCAAACCGCCCTGTACGTGGAAAAATAAAAAAGTTATAGGGGTCAGAAAAGGACAATTTTAAATGTATAAATTTTCCTGCATGTAGTTATGATTTTTTCCAGAAGTGCGACAAAATCAAACCTATATAAGTAGGGTATATTTTTAATCGTATGGACCTACAGAATAAAGATAAAGTGTAATTTTTACCGAAAAATGTACTGCCTAGAAACAGAAGCCCCCAAAATTTACAAAATGGTGTTTTTTCTTCAATTTTGTCGCACAATGATTTTTTTTTTTCCGTTTCGCCATAAATGTTTGTGTAAAATGACCCATTTCATTCCAAAGTAGAATTGGTGGCGCAAAAAATAAGCCCTCATATGGATTTTTAGGTGCAAAATTGAAAGGGTTATGATTTTTAAAAGGTGAGGAGGAAAAAACGAAAGTGTAAAAACAGAAAAATGCTTGGTCCTTAAGGGGTTAAGCTTAGTGTCTTGCAGGAGGTGGACATGGTCTGGTTTGCTCCAGACCAGTTCTTCTGTTTTTTATTTTCCTAGTATAGGGACGTGTTAGTTTATTTCCTTTATTTTCTGTTTTCAGGGACTCCGGTTCCCTGTTTCCCCATTACGAGTAAGGGGGCACAGACATTGCGTATATGCGCCGTTTACCCCCTCTCGCCAACGGTCAGCGCCTGGGTGGTACTCTTTAGCGCCGGCTTAGTTTCTCTTTTTCCGGCAGTCTCCCCCCGAGCGCATATGCGACAGACAGGTGCGCTCGGGATGAGGAGCGGGCGCCATGACAGTTCTTCTAGGCCGGTCTATAGCTCCGCCCACAGGGCTGGGAGCTCTGATGCGCCAAAGCAGCCTCCAATCGGCGCCGTAGGCACGAATCTCAGTATGAAGGGGTCAGTTAGTTATTGTCTCTCTTCCTATTGTCTGACCTGTTCCTCCACTATAGCTGGACGGAGCTAGCTCTCCTCTCTGCAGCTGACAGGGGACACAACCTTTTTTCCTCTATGTCCGTACCCAGGGCTGTTCCTCCCTCTAAACAGAAACCTGGTAGAGGCAGACCTGCCCCCCCCCCCCCCCCTCCAGGTCTGCCTCTACTCATTCACATTCCCCTGGTGAACTAGTGGACGAGGCTTCCGAACCGGCATCTGATCCAGAGGACCGCTCGGACTCAATTGCAACGGTGAACTCATTGGTGACTGCCATAAGAGACACCTTTCACTTAAAGGACCCGGGATCTTTGGATGTCAATCCAGAAGTATCCTTTCATCGTACTAAGCCAGCACCTAAAAGGTTCAGCTCTCACTCTGACTTTGATGAAATTCTGGAATCCACATGGAAACATCCAGACAAGAGATTCCCGGGAATCAAGACAATTCAAGAACGTTATCCAGTTGATAAGGACTTTGTCGTTAAGGTTGCTTCCCCTCCCTCTGTGGATCCACCAATTTCCCGGATCTCTAAGGCGACTACACTGCCTCTGGCAGATGCCGCTGCCTTCAAGGATCCCGCGGACAAGAAGTTAGAATCTTTAGCGAAGTTTGCTTTTGAAGCAGCTGGCTCCTCTCTTATTCCCATCTTCGCCTCGACGTGGGTGTCCAAGGCCCTGTCTGAGTGGTGCCAAAAGCTCCATCAGGTTATCTTAGCGGGATCCTCCCATAGGATCTATCTGCTCTTGCTCTCCAATGCGCTAAAGCTGTGGACTTTCTGTGCGCAACTTCCATGCAGTCAGCCCGTTGTTCTGCCTTTGCTATGGGTCACCTAGCGGCCCTCCGCCGCTCTGTGTGGCTTAAAGCTTGGAATGCAGATGCCGCTTCCAAAAGGTCTCGCTGAGCTTCCCCATACGGGCGGCCGTCTTTTTGGCAAACTCCTTGATAAGATTATCTCTGAGGCAACGGGAGGTAAGAGTTCCTTGTTACCTCCAAAATAAGGCTTGCCCTACTTCTCAAAGGAAGTCCTTTTCCTTTCGGTCCTTTTGGACCTCTGGCCCCAGTAAAAGGTCCGGGCAGGCGCCCTCGCGGCACAAGAAGGCTCCCTCGTTCTGGGCACGCCCGTCTTGGAAGTCGGACTCCAACCGCCCAAATCAGGCATCCGCAAACCCACTTCTGCATGAAGTGAGGCCCCCACCCGCGTTTTTTTTTCGGGTGGGAGGTCGTCTCTTGTTTTTTCCGAGAGATCTGGACCCACACATTCAGGACCCTTGGGTCAGGGACGTGGTGTCCAACGGTTACCGGATCGAATTCGCCTCCCTTCCGAGGGATCGCTTTTTTCGATCCTGGGCCCCCCGTTCTCCTCCTCTGGCGAAGCAATTTCGGCCGGCTCCCCAGTCTCTGCTTCTCCAGGGGGTTATCGTTCCGTCCCTCCAGGGGAACGTTTTCGGGGTTTCTATTCAAATCTTTTTTGTGGTCCCCAAGAAGGACGGTTCTGTGCGAACAATCCTAGACCTAAAGTGTCTAAACAGTCTCCTTCTCATCCGCCACTTCCGAATGGAATCTCTCCGCTCGGTGGTGGCATCCCTGGAACAAGGGGAGTTCCTTCATCGGTGGACATCAGGGATGCCTACCTCCATGTGCCAATATTTCCGGGCCATCATTGGTACCTCTGCTTTGCGGTTCCGGAGGGGCATTTTCGTTTCGTAGCCCTCCCCTTTGGTCTAGCCACGGCTCCTCGGGTCTTTACAAAGATCCTTGCGCCAGTGATGGGCTTGTTACGGTCGAGGGGTATCTCGGTGAATTTGTCTTCCGCTGGACAAACGCCTGGCGCTACGGGGGCGGCTACCTGGTCGTCTTTGCATACTTTCTCGAGGTTTTTACAGAGTTCATACTTTCGCATCAGCTGATGCTAGTCAGGGGCGTAAAGTGTTGCAGGCGGCAGTGGATCGGCCGTCTGCTTGATTATTTATCTGCCCGCCCAAGGGACGGCTTTGGTACGTCCCACGGTCTGTGTCCCCCAATGGAGCCGATAGAGAAAAGGAGATTTTTTTAACACTTACCGTAAAATCTCTTTCTCAAAGGATCCATTGGGGGACACAGCTCCCGCCCTTTTGTTTTTTTTTTTTCTTTTGGTTCTCTGTCCGAGGGTGTGTTCAGTTATGTTTTTTCTTCTGGTTCTCGGACAGTTTTTGGGTCTTTCTTTTACCTATTGGTCTCCTCCTATTGCTCTGGAACTTAAACTGACTAGCTCAGAGCCTGAAGGTGGGTATATCCTGCTGGGAGGAGCTGGTCTTTTTTTACCATAGTGTCACACCTCCTAGAGACAGCAAGATACACCCACGGTCTGTGTCCCCCAATGGATCCTTCGAGAGAGATTTTACAGTAAGTGCTAAAAAAAAATCTCCTTTTTTGGACCCCTTATACACTGTGTTTGCTGGACAATGATCGAACAGTCTATGACCAGCCTCACTTGACAGGCTTTATAACACTTGGGGTACGTTCACACGCGCGGAATTTAGCTGCGGATCCACTGGTGAAGGCCCCGCTCTATGCTGGCTTTATATGTGCCTGCTCGAAGCGGCAATACGCCGCTACCAGCAGACACAGTGCAACGATGTGCGCGGTGTACTCTCACATCGCGGCCGCTCCCTGCTCTGAGCTAGGCAGAGAGCTCCCGCGATGTGCGAGTATACTGCGACTCGCACATCGCTGCAGTGTGTCTGCTGGGCACATGTAAATCCAGCATAGAGCGGGCCTTCACCAGCGGATTTGCAGCGTAAAATACGCTGTAAATCCGCGCGTGTGAACGTACCCTTAAGACCCATTTACATCCGGGCATACAATTATGTGGGCAAGAGGCAGCATCAGTGCTAGGACTGCAATGCTTTCCAAATGGATTCCGCAGAAAGAATATGGTCATTCTTTCTGCAGCAGATGTGCCATATTTTCCTCTGCTCAGATTTTGATGAATTTTTTTATTTTTTTATTTTTTTTTTTCTTCTCCCCTCTTGTTTAACTAAAGGTGATCCTGAAAGTGTAGCTGGAGAATATGGGAGACATTCACTATACAAGATGCTTGGATACTTCAGCTTGGTTGGACTGCTGCGTCTGCACTCACTGCTAGGAGATTACTATCAGGCTATTAAAGTGTTGGAAAACATTGAGCTCAACAAAAAGGTATTGTGTATTTTTAAGAATACATGACTATTGGGTTTTGAGAAAGTGAAAGCTTTTCTAAAGACCACCTCTTTGAGAAGACTCCCCATCTAAACATGATGTTCATGTGACAAATTTCAGTTTCTGGCCTATGTATATTTCGGCCCCCTTAAAAGGGTTATATCCAGGAGAAGAGAAAACATGGTTGCTTTTAGAGATGAGCGAACTTACAGCAATTTGATTTGTCACGAACTTCTCGGCTTGGCAGTTGCTGACTTTAGCCTGCATAAATTATTTCAGCTTTCGGGTGCTCTGGTGGGCTGGAAAAGGTGGATACAGTCCTAGGACACTCTCTCCTAGGACTGTATCCACCTTTTCCAGCCCACCAGAGCACCTGAACTAATTTATGCAGGCTAAAGTCAGCAACTGCAGCCGAGAAGTTCATGACGAATCAAATTGCTGTAACTTCGCTCATCTCTAGTTGCTTTCTTCTATAAAAAAAAATCAGGTCCGCACCTGTCCTCAGGTTGCTTAGGATTACAACTTGAATTCTATGATACAGAGCTTAATGACCTTTAAAACCATAGCTTTTAATTAATCATAGATAAAATACCAACAAAGTAGCATAAATTCGATTTATGCTGCTTTGTTGGTATTTTATCCATGACTAATAGAAAGCGATGTTTCAAGGACATTGTTCGTCTTTTGATATTTTACTGGTACTTGTCCATTCTGTATCGATACCTTGAGTTTTTTGATGTGTTATGATACAGATCAGAGTCAAACGGTTTCTTAAAACTTTTTTCTTCTACTCCTGGATAACCCCTTGGGGGCGATTTTAACTGCATTTTGGGTGGTCATCTCGAGGAGGTTTCTTTTGTTTCTTTAAAAGGGAAGAAGATATTGTTTTAATGTGAAAATTGAAAGTGTAAATCACATATTTTATTTCTTCTGGTTTAGAATCTTCAGTGCTGCTTGATCTTTTACTATGAGTGTGTTCACATGCAGCAGCTTTGTTACTGTGGAATAGGTGGCATATAAATTAATAAACCCCATTCAGACACTTGGGACTTCTGCTACATAACTGCAGTGTGCGATCATACTGAGTAGACATTGATTTTTGCAGATCTCTTCACTGATAAAAAATGGTGACCAGCTTATGTATATGTACACACTCCTATACATAAAACAACCTCTGTGCCTCTATGTAGTTGATGGCTGCCTGAAAAGTTTGTGATTTCTGAACAACCCCTTTCCAAAAACCCTTTTAGGGAGTATTGAGCTCATAAGTGAGGGTGGGGTTACCCTTCTGAGCATAGTGCCACTTCTGGACTTGCTCTAAAGGACCCAAGATTTTGTTGTTACAAAAATTGTATTTGATTTTGTCAGATATATATAATGCTTTTATTTCTGATTCATTACTCTGGCATTTACAGCAGATTGTAGGGGCCCTGCTGCTAGGGTTTCGGTTGTACACTGTTGACCCTTAATCACACTTAAAATATGGGTAATGTAATGGATTCCTCTAAGACAGCGTTTCCCAACCAGGGTGCCTCCAGGTTTTGCAAAATTGCAACTCCCAGCATGCCTGTCCGGACATGCTGGGAGTTGTAGTTTTGCAACATCTGGAGGCACACTTTTTGATCAAAACTTATCCTTACTTCGTAACAAGCTCACTCTACTCGCCCTCACCTTTAATTTACATAAAGCATCTGACTGGGTGATATGCAGGATCCACTATCGGTTTAAAAACCTTCTGTGGAAAGGGAGGGGTGTGTGGCTAAAAGAGGTTGCCCTTCCCACTTACATGCAATGTAAAAAACACAGATAACTAGGGATGTCCCGATACCATTTTTTTAAGACAGTAAGAGTACTGATACTTTAATTCTAGTACTCGCCGATACCGAGTACGAGTACTTATATTTTAAAGGGAATCTGACACCAGGGTGACCCGGTTTCTGGCACTGTTTACCGTATGATATGTGGTTCCTTGTTGTGTACAATGGAGGCGGCTGCTGTAGTATGAGCCAAGATTTCTCTCTTGTTCATTGGACAGAACAGGGAATTTGCATTGGCGGTGAGACCGATGACCACATGGTGAGCAGCAGCAGAAACCGGGTCACCTGCACTAGCTAATTATAAATTCAAGTCAGTGCAGGTGACTCTGCTGTAAGATTGTCTTTAATAGTAGGAAGCAGCCCCCCTGTAGACCACAGCCCCCCACAGACAGTGGGCCCCCATTTTAAACAGCATCAGCTGCCCTCCGTTTAGACAGCAGCAGGGCCCCCCCCCCCCCCCCCCGTCACTCTGCTCCCTGCGTAGCTTTACGCTGGGCGCAGGGGAGGAGGCGGAGTGACGTGTGTGTCATATGCTCCTCCATGGAATTCTATGATGCGGACCGGAGAACGGGGCAGCAGAGCGGCACCAGGTATCGGGGACATTAAACGAGTCCCCGATACCATGCAAATGGCTAGTATCGGTATTGGGACATCCCTACAGATAACCAGCACTGGACATTCTTAAACTATCTGCTTAAAATGTCCATGTGGAATTCTAAAGCCTTTGTGATTTTGTGCTTGCAGAGCATGTACTCTCGGGTTCCTGAGTGCCAGGTGACCACTTACTATTATGTGGGTTTTGCATACCTTATGATGCGAAGATATCAGGATGCAATTCGCGTTTTTGCGAACATCTTGCTATATATCCAGAGAACCAAGAGTATGTTCCAGAGAACCACATACAAGTATGAAATGGTAAGTACCTTCTGTTATCTACTTACTTTTTATGTTTATAAATGAAGACTAGATCGACAATCATGGTCTCTCTTATACAGATTAACAAGCAGAATGAGCAGATGCATGGCCTGCTGGCGATTGCCCTCACCATGTACCCCATGCGCATAGATGAGAGTATTCACACTCAGCTGAGGGAAAAATATGGGGACAAAATGTTGCGAATGCAGAAAGGGTAAGCAAGTTTAATCATGCATTCAACCTTTATACATGGGTTTACCTTCACTACTTGATAAGTTTAGGTTGTGTTCACACTGGGTAAAGCTATCAACATATTTGTTAAATAGAGGCTGTGGTTGATGCTTATTAGTAACATCAATCCCAAATACACTTAGGCCCCTTTCACACGACCGGTATGCTCCATCAAATACGGCTATTAAACTTTTTTTCTATTTTTTATATATATTTTTGCAGGTTGATGGCCATCATTTTGACGGATCATAACGGGCAATAACTGGTCCCGATGGACCCCATCATAGTCAATGGGGTCCATCGGGCGGTGTTATTTTCCGAGAGAATAGGGGGAGAAAAAGACGGTGCAAGCATTCTTTTTATTTTATTTTTTCTCCCACTATTCGTGATCTGAAAATAATGGGCTTTACACTGCCGGAGACAACTTGCAGTGTGAATGTAGCCTTAAGGGATCCGTTGAGCAGATACATTGTGAGCTTTTCATGAATTTATATGGATACCATGTAGCCTTTGGTTAAAAGATGCCCTTTAGTTAGGCAACCACTTGGGTGAAAGATCGTCTGTTTACTATGTTTAAAGGGGTAATCAACCATAAGGTGATTTTAGCACTTACCTGATAGAACTGGGTATTTCCTGTTGGATTTTGTTCTCTAAACTACACATCCCACAGTTTCATGCTTGCAAGTATGAGATCACGTTCCTTCCTCCCACAAATGAGCCACCACACCCATTGAAAGTGTTTTCTAACCAGGGGGCCTACAGCTGTTGCAAAATTGAAGCAGGACAGGCTCACTCTGATCATTTGACTAGTGATGTCATGTCTCTATGCCCTGCAACCTGGGAAATCCCGAGACATGAGTAATTTTGTATGCTGTTAAAAATAAATATTGGGGCAATAATCACATAAGAATTGTAAGACCATCGTCACACAGGTACAGACACTATATTATGAACTACACTAACTTTGTAGCCCCTGTAGCATAGTCAAATAAAAAAAGATCCTGGAGTATCCCTTTTAAGTATGTTGTGGTTCTGCAGATTCCAGCTTGTAATTTCTGACCCATTGTAATTCTCTTAATCAGTGATGCGCAGATTTATGAAGAACTCTTTAACTACGCCTGCCCCAAGTTCCTGTCACCTGTGGTCCCCAACTATGACAATGTTCACCCCAACTATCACAAAGAACCATATCTTCAACAACTCAAAGTCTTTCTCGATGAAGTTCAGCAGCAGGCACAACTATCTACTATCCGCAGGTACATCTTCTAGTGTTGGTTGTCACTGTTATATTAATCCACAATGTGCAGCTCATAATATCCTGTGGGCCAATGTTGTATAACTGCCTGGACATATGATATATGTGGCCACATGAAGGTCATTTTCACTTTTTGCAAGAAATGTACTCCTATCTTATGTTGTGTTGTAGACATGGCTCCTGGGGGGGAGCATACTCCTTCAGAAAGGTGTGCGTAAAGGCACCCCACAGATCACGTTAAAGGAAATCTGTCACCAGTGTCACCTGCACTAACCTGTCGGAACCGGCAGGTAGTGCAGGTAACATAGTTCATAAGGTTGAAAAGTCCATAAAGTTTAACCTATATCCCTAATGAGTCCCAACTGAGTTGATCCAGAGGAAGGCAAAAAACATCATACTTGAGGTAAAAATTCCTTCCCGACTCAAATATGGCATCAGAATAAATCCCTGGATTATTACTCTCCAAGACCCAGACTCCTTTTAAATTATTTTAGAGTTCACCATGACCACCTTTCCCTGGGAGAGAATTCCACAGTCTCACTACTCTTACGGTAAAGAACCCCAGTCTGTGCTGGTGAAGAAACCTTCTTTCTTCTAGATGTAGAGGATGCCCCCCTTGTTATAGATACTGTTAACTAAGACTCCTAAGTCCTTTTCCAGTTGTCCAAAGTGTTCTCCCATTTAATACATAATCCCAGCCCGGATTTTTCATCCCCATGTGCATTACCTTTCATTTATCAGTGTTGAACCTCATCTGCCACTTCCCAGCCCAAACCTCCAACCTATCCAGATCCATTTGTAACAGTGCACTGTCCTCTATTGTGTTTACCTCTCTACAGAATTTAGTATCCTCTGCAAAGATTGCTACTTTACTATTCAACCCCTCTACAAGGTCATTAATGAATATATTAAACAGAACAGGACCCAAGACTGACCCCTATGGTACCCCACTAGTAACAGTCACCCAATCAGAATAAGTACCATTAATAACCACCTTTTGTTTCCAATCACTGAGCCAGTTACTTACCCACTTACACACAGCCTCCCCCTAGCCCAGTCCTTCTCATTTTATGCACCAACCTTTTTATGTGGCACCATATCAATTGCTTTGGAAAAATCAAGATATACAACATCCAGCAATTCCCCCTTGTCCCGGTCCATTCAGGGTATCTCCTGTAATCTTTAGCTCCGGGAACCCAACTTGGGGCACGGGCGGAGCTTAGACGTCACCGCTGCTGTCTTATGCTGGGTCCCACTGCTAGAGAACAGCGGCGGTGACGTCTCTAAGCTCCGCCTGTGCCCCAAGTTGGGTGCCCGGAGCTGAAGATTACCAGAGATCCCCTGCATGGAACGAGACAAGGTACCGTTGTCATCAGTGTCACCTGTGCTACCTGTCTGTACCGACAGGTTAGTGCAGGTGACAGGTTTCCTTTTTAACTTTGTTTTTAATGCCATAAGCTTTATTTTTACACACATTTGTCTTTCATTTAGTTTCCTGAAGTTATATACTACTATGCCAGTTGCCAAGTTGGCAGGATTCTTGGATTTACCAGAACAGGAATTCCGCATTCAGCTGCTTGTCTTCAAGCACAAGATGAAGAACCTTGTATGGACTAGCGGCATTTCTGCACTCGAGGGAGAATTCCAGTCTGCATCAGAAGTTGACTTTTATATAGATAAGGTACAAAATTCTGCTTTTGTGGTTTATTTTTTTCCTTTTTTTATTTTAGAATATTACTGAATTTTTAAATTGTATTTGTTTTTCTGTGAGTAATGACTTTCCACAACTAATATTTGACATTCCTTTCCAGGACATGATTCACATTGCAGACACCAAAGTTGCCCGACGCTATGGAGACTTCTTTATACGACAGATACACAAGTTTGAAGAGGTGCGTACGTTTCCAGTTAACAATAACAAAGAAATGGCACAACATAGAACTGTGAAAAGATGTTTCAGAATTGTTGTTTTATGGGGAATACAAGTACAGTGGTCCCTCAACATACAATGGTAATCCATTCCAAATGAACCATCGTTTGTTGAAACCATCGTATGTTGAGGGATCCGTGCAATGTAAAGTATAGGATGTTATACTCGCCTGTCCCCGCCGCTCCGGACCGTCACCGCTGCCCTGGATGTCGCCCTCCATCATTGTCGCTGCGTCCCCGGGGTGTCCCCGACACTCCGGACGTCTCTGCTTCCCCGGGATCCTCTCGCTCTCTCGCCGTCACTACGCACGCCGCTCCTATTGGATGACAGGGCGGCGTGCGCGGCGATGTGATGACGATGGAGGGGATCCAGAAGAGGTAAGAGTAGAGGTAAGAGACCATCACCGGAGCACACGGGGCACCGTAAATGGCTATCCGGCTGAAGCAGTCTGCGCTGCCGGATAGCCGTTTATGCGATGGCCCCGACATACAAAAGCATTGTATGTTGATGCTACCTGAGGCCATCGTATGTTGAAATTATCGTATTATCGTATGTTGGGGCCATCGTAGGTCGGGGGGGGGGGGGTGGTCACTGTATTTACTATAACAGGCAGTTCAGGAGAGGCCACATGTCTTCTCCAGGTTGAGTTACTAACTTATAAATACCTTTTTGAAACTTGATATTGCTCTTGTTGCATATTTAGCCTTTACTGATTCCAGGTGCACATCAAAAGTATTTATTTGGTTTAGAGATATATCATCTGTACTTAAAAAATTAAAGGGGTTATCTAAGCATTAGAAAAACTGCTGATTTCTTCAAAAAACTGCACCTTCTTTGTCTGCATGTTGGGTGTGATATTGCAGCTCAGTTATTATTTATATAGCACCCTTGGTTCCAGGGCACTTTAATCTCTTGGTGACCATGGGCGTACCTGTAGGCCCTGGTCCCGCTCCCCTGGAGCAGCAGAGGGCCGATAACACTATGTTATAGCATTGACATAGCATTGAACAGTGTATGGAATCAGAAGATTTTATGTAGTAGTCCCCTATGGGGACTAAAAATAGGAGTTAAAAAAAAGTGTTTATAAATGTGAATTAACCCCTTCCATACGAAGTTTAAATCCGCCTCCCTTTTCCCAAATTCCATATAAAAAAATATGTAAACATAATAAAATAAATGTGGTATTGCCTGTACGTAAATGTCTGAATTATAAAAATATTATATTAATCCGCACGGTCAATGGCGTATACGTAAAAAAAATTCCAAAGTCCAAAATTGCTTATTTTTTTTTGTAATTTTGTATTCCCTAAAAAAAACGAAGTGATCAAAAAATCCCATCAAAACAAAAATAGTACCGATAAAAACTTCAGATCACAGCGCAAAAGATGAGCCCTCATACATCCCTGTATACAGAAAAATAAGTTATAGGGGTCAGAAGATGCCAATTTTTCACATACTAATTTTGGTGCCTGTAGTTATAATTTTTTTTTTTTTAAATAGTAAAATAAAATAAAACCTATATAAATTGGGTATCCTTGTAACCATATGGACCTACAGAAAAGTGCACTGCGTAGAATCTTACAAAACATACAAAATGGTGGCTTTTTCAATTTATTTTGCCCCACAATTTTTTTTTCTGATTTCACCGTATATTTTGTGGTGAAATGTTTGAAGGCATTACAAAGTACAATTGGTGGTGCAAAAAACAAGCCCTCATATGGGTCTGTAGGTGGAAAATTTAAAGTGCTATGATTTTTAGAAGGTGAGGAGGAAAGTGCAAAAATGAGAACTAGTGGTCCTTAACCCCTTAACGACGCAGGACGTATATTTACGTCCTGCGCCGGCTCCCGCGATATGAAGCGGGATCGCGCCGCGATCCCGCATCATATCGCGTGGGTCCCGGCGCTAATCAACGGCCGGGACCCGCGGCTAATACCACACATCGCCGATCGCGGCGATGTGCGGTATTAACCCTTTAGAAGCGGCGGTCAAAGCTGACCGCCGCTTCTAAAGTGAAAGTGAAAGTGACCCGGCTGCTCAGTCGGGCTGTTCGGGACCGCCGCGGTGAAATCGCGGCGTCCCGAACAGCTGACCGGACACCGGGAGGGCTCTTACCTGCCTCCCCGGTGTCCGATCGACGAATGACTGCTCCGTGCCTGAGATCCAGGCAGGAGCAGTCAAGCGCCGATAATGCTGATCACAGGCGTGTTAATGCACGCCAGTGATCAGCATTAGAGATCAGTGTGTGCAGTGTTATAGGTCCCTATGGGACCTATAACACTGCAAAAAAAATGTAAAAAAAAAGTGTTAATAAAGGTCATTTAACCCCTTCCCTAATAAAAGTTTGAATCACCCCCCTTTTCCCATAAAAAAAATAAAACAGTGTAAAAAAAATAAAAAATAAACATATGTGGTATCGCCGCGTGCGTAAATGTCCGAACTATAAAAATATATCATTAATTAAGCCGTACGGTCAATGGCGTACGCGCAAAAAAATTCCAAAGTCCAAAAAAGCGTATTTTGGTCACTTTTTATATCATTAAAAAATGAATAAAAAGTGATCAAAAAGTCCGATCAAAACAAAAATCATACCGATAAAAACTTCAGATCACGGCGCAAAAAATGAGTCCTCATACCACCCCATACATGGAAAAATAAAAAAGTTATAGGGGTCAGAAGATGACATTTTTAAACGTATAAATTTTCCTGCATGTAGTTATGATTTTTTCCAGAAGTGCGACAAAATCAAACCTATATAAGTAGGGGATCATTTTAACCGTATGGACCTACAGAATAATGATAAGGTGTAATTTTTACCGAAATATGCACTGCGTAGAAACGAAAGCCCCCAAAAGTTACAAAATGGCGTTTTTTTTTCGATTTTGTCGCACAATGATTTTTTTTTCCGTTTCGCCGTGCATTTTTGGGTAAAATGACTAATGTCACTGCAAAGTAGAATTGGCGACGCAAAAAATAAGCCATAATATGGATTTTTAGGTGGAAAATTGAAAGGGTTATGATTTTTAAAAGGTAAGGAGGAAAAAACGAAAGTGCAAAAACGGAAAAACCCTGAGTCCTTAAGGGGTTAAAGGGTAGCTCCCACCATCCTATTTTTTATTTTTTTTTGCTAAATGGAATGTAAGGGGGATCGCGGGTGTCTAAGACACCCAGGATCCCCCTGAAGCGATAGGAGTGAGGTGGCACGGGGGCCCACCCCTCCTATCCCTGCTATTGGTGGTCTAGACACAACCACCAATAGCAGGTCGCGTCTATATAGTGGTCCCTAAACTGTAGCCCTCCAGATCTTGCAAAACTACAACTCCTAGCATGCCCAAACAACTGTTTGCTGTGAGGGCATGCTGGGAATTGTAGTTTTGCAACAGCTGGAGGACCACAGTTTGGAGATCACTTTGCAGTGTTATCTAAAACTGTAGCCCTCCAGATGTTGCAAAACTGCAAATCCCAGCATGTCCAAACAGCAATCAGCTGTCTCGGCATGCTGGGAGTTGTAGTTGCGTACCTCCAGCTATTGCATAACTACATCTCCCAGCATGCCCGTCGGTGATCAGTACATGCTGGGAGTTGTAGTTTTGCAACAGCTGGAGGCAGACTGGTTGGAAAATACTGAGTTAGGTAACAGAACCTAACTGAAGGTTTTCCAACCAGTTTGTCTCCAGCTGTTGCAAAAGTACAACTCCCAGCATGCACGGTCTGTCAGTACATGCTGGGAATTGTAGTTTTGAAACAGCTGGAGGTTTGCCCCCCCCCCCCCCCCATGTGAATGTACAGGGTACATTCACACGGGCAGGTTCACAGTAAGTTTCCTGCTTGAAGTTTGGGCTGCGGCAAATTTTTTGCCGCAGCTTAAACTCCTAGCGGGAAACTCACCATAACACGTCAGTGCGAATGTACCCTAAAAACACTACACTAACACATAATAAAGAGTAAAACACTACATATACACCCCTTACTGTCTCTCCCCCCACCCCCCAATAAAAATTAAAACTGTATGGTATGGCAGTGTTTCCAAATCAGAGCCTCCAGCCACTGACTGTCCAGGCATGCTGGGAATTTAGCAACAGCTGGAGGCACCCTGTTTGGGAATCACTGGCGTAGAATACCCCTATGTCCACCCTTTACGATCCCTAATTTAGTCCTCAAATGTGCATGGAGCTCTCTCACTTTGGAGCCCTGCCGTATTTCAAGGAAAAAGTTTAGGGCCACATATGGGGTATTTCCGTACTCGGGAGAAATTGCACTACAAATTTTCGGGGGCTTTTTCTCCTTTTACCCTTTATGAAAAGGAAAAGTTGGGGCTACACCAGCTTGTTAATGTAAAATTTATTTTTTTACACTAACATGCTGGTGTTGCCCTATACTTTTTATTTTCACAAGTGTTAAAAGGAAAAAAAGACCCACAAAATTTGTAAAGCAATTTCTCCTGAGTACAGAAATACCCCATATGTGGGCGTAAAATGCTCTGTGGGCGCACAACAAGGCTCAGGAGTGAGAGCGCACTATGTACATTTGAGGCCTAAATTGGTGATTTGCACAGGGTTGGCTGATTTTACAGCGGTTCTGACATAAACGCAAAAAAATGAATACCCACATGTGATCCCATTTTGGAAGCTACACCCCTCACGTAATGTAATAAGGGGTACAGTGAGCATTTACACCCCACAGGTGTCTTGACAGATTTTTGGAACAGTGGTCCGTGAAAATGAAAAATTTAATTTTTCATTTGCACAGCCCACTGTTCCAAAGATCTGTCAAACGCCAGTGGGGTGTAAATACTCACTGCACTCATTAAATTCTGTGAGGGGTGTAGTTTCCAAAATAGGGTCACATGTGGGGGGGGTCCACTGTTCTGGCACCACGGGGGCTTTGTAAAAGCACATGG